>NW_011888249.1:0-12152 GCF_000806365.1 Fopius arisanus | reverse complement strand
TGAAGATAGCCGACAAATTTTTGAAAAATCCATTGAAAAAAAAATTTTTTTATCCAATCGATTGCAAATTATTTGTAGAATCTGAATCTATGCTGCAAATTGTTTGAGAGTTGATAGTTTATTGGGAATCATCAATTTTTTATAGCATGGTAAATTATACAAAATTCTAAATAATTGATTTTTTAATAAATCATCACCTACAATAGATTGTAATTTGTTAGCCGGTCATCGTATGCCACTTTTTAACGTTTGAGAGTTCATAAGCCTTTTTTAATTAATTAATTATGAAAACTATGAAGTTAGCCGACAGAATTTTTTTTTATCACTGGAAAAATAGTTTTTTTTCCAGTCAATTGCAAATTGTTTGTAGTATTTCAATCTGTAATGTCTATTGTTTGAGAGCGATTCTTATTTTTGCACACATCCCGATCAGATTGAGTGAATATATGTATGCAAATCGATTACACATGACCTTGAGCATATCCAGATGATTTTTCCACCATTTGCTTTTCAAGCTCATTTACGGGAACAGTGTGTAACGTTTACGGAGTGAAAATTCAGCATAACAGAAATCATGATTTATAAGAGATATAATAAGGAATAGTTGAAAATAAAATGAGAAATTCATAACGGAGTTGATAAGGGGGCTGATAAACAACTATTCTTCTATGGCTGTGAAATAAAGTACGGACGTTACTGTCATTTGGTTTTCCGGAATTTTTCTACACAGAAGACAAATCAAAGGTAAGAGCATCTGAGCATAATAAAAGAAATAGCACTCATTGTTTATCGCCATGCATTAAAACAAATCATTAAGCTCGAATAACCGTTATTCTAACCTTGCTTTATTTGATCTCATCGTGGTTGTTGAACCTAATGGCTAGAAATTTTGTGTCACATACCGTTGGCAAAAGATTTGTTGACAAATGTATTCATAGGCCACATCTTTACCTCGCCTATTAATTAGGCTTAAATGCCTATTTATCAAAATTACTATTTCGAGCCAAGAAACTACGGTTTTTCCTAATATTTTTTTGTTTGTTATCTTCTTGATTGCAGTGAACAAGTCACTATGCATCGAGAGTTTGCACTCTGACAACAGAACGCCTTCAATATTTTATTGAGGTATATGCACCACTTCTCAATCCATCTCATCCCTCATATTCTTTAGGAGTGTAGAATGATTTAGCAACAGAGTGTATCACACTATCAGCCTTGAGTCTTTTCCAGTGGGCAGATGCTACTGAAAATCGATGAAAAATTCTATTCCAGATATCACAGTATATATGAGCTGTTGAAGTTGAGATCACAAAACGGGAAGAATAAGAATGATTGTCCATGTCCAGAGAATAACATTTCATTGCATGGAACTGAGTCGAAAAAGGTACAGAGAAATTTTGGTGTAAATATGTTGAGATATTTCGAGTCAATTATAACAATTCTTAATTGGTTTTCAAATTAAATATGCATGAATGAGCTCATAATGATGTATATTATGGACTTGCTTTGTTTAGTGTTCTGCTACTCATTTTTGTTTTTTTTTTTTCATTTTGTAAGACACAGCTGTTCCTGTAATAATGTTGAAGTTAATCAAGACGCCCAAGAAAGGATTGAAGTAGATCCTGCAGTCAAATTCTCAGTGGACACTTACACCCTTCTGAAAAAATTGAACAGCGAGGACAGTCCGAAGGATGATTGTAGATGATATGGTTGATCACAAGAATGAGGATTAGACATTGGTTGACGAAGTGTAGAAGTGTTTTGATTATGAAAAACGAATTGCGCCACGCTTTTCAACATGGACCTTGTATGGATGTGAGTCTACAATCTTGTCACAGATTTTTGCTTATAATTGGGAAACGGTTGTACTTATAAGGAAATATTGATTTTCAAAGCACGTGAAATTTTTTTCCAAAAAAAGGTATTTTCGTTTGAATCAGTCGTTTCTGAGATATTTGCAAAACTTTTAAATTTCCGACATCTGTGAGATCAACAATAAGTTACTGCATATTCACATTGAGATTCTTCTGTGAATATTTCTATTTGCGAGTTTGAAAGAAGATATTTCACTATTTCTTTGCTGTCCGTGAAATTAACGACATAGCCAAAAAAGGTTACATTTGGCTTGTTTGGTTTAGAGGCCACACTTTTATCTCAAGGAACATTTATTTGAAGACAAAAACTCAAGACTTTTTTATAGTTCATCGAATATTCGTTAAAAATCTTTACGAAGAATTTCTCAAAGGACGATCGTTGGAAAGTTATCAAGAAGATAATCGATAAATCACCATTTCATTCTTGATTCCTTGATAATGTGTTGAAGACGATTGAATAGACTCAATGAATTGTCATCAAGAATCAACTCTCTCAGAGGTTTCAATCTTCGTATCCGCTCAAGCATAGTCCTCAGGCTATTATTATCTGAATCCAGTGTATCTTAAATCGCCGCATTATCTCAAAATTCTCCAACTTAGTCCCGATCGATACAAATACGTTGGATTTATCATTGGGTAAATACCTCGGTAGTAAAGTCATTTAATTGTCTTTGGAGTACAACTGTTTAATTTCACTCCCCCAATTACTCACCACAGTCGAAAGATCCGATATTTCCCGAATATTCTAGTGTAACAGTTTGTTTTCCTTCATTTCTTCAATAAAATTTTTCTTGTATTAATATTCCTTTCAGTAAGACCGGAAACCCTGGCCGGAAGAAATCATCATTGATTGCCCAGAGTTCTTCGATTCTGCTCAATGTTTCCCCAGAAAAAAATGTAATTGTTTTGGCAAAATCGGAGCAGATGAAGGTAACTAATGAAAAAAAAAAAACAATTTCAAGTTGCGTGTATCAAGTGTTAGGGGAAACAAATAAATTTTGAATTTTAATTTGGAATTTTTATGTGGCAAGTTAATGTTCAGTTCTTTACCAGAATAAAATCATTTCATTTGAAGGTTCTGGAAAAGATACGAAGTAAGAGAAAAATTATGTCAATGAGATTTTATCTTTCTAATAGTATCCAGTTTTTTCTCCCTATTATTATTGTATTCTCGATTTTTTATATAAAGCAGAGCCCTCCAAAAACTATAAGTGGGCCGTAAAGAAAAAACATAAAAAAAGGCTTCTAATTTTGTAAATTGCGTTTTCTATTTATATCTTGAATTACCAAATTGTTATTATATTACAGAGACGGAACGCGATGAGGTGGCGAACATTCAGGATTCACGCAGTGTGGGAATTGAATGCTAAAGACGGCATTCAGAATGACATAATTTGAAAAATCATCCAATAGGAATATTCATTCATGTACTGTATTAGTTGGTAATTATTATAAACTTTTGAATCTGTAATGTCTGATTGACAAAACTGGGATGATTATCTTCAAAGATGTTCATTTTTTTGTTAGTAGCGAAATTATTTTCGTATTAGTTTTTGAAAAATATTCCAACATTCTGTGATGATTGGAGAAGTTTTGAACTAAACTTTTTTAACTCCCGACAATAATATTTTATTAGTTCTGGATTGTCTTTTAAAATTTTCTCAATTTATTTGTAAAGATATTTTTCAATTAATTCATGTAAAAACTCTGTGAATATTAACAATACATTGAATTCAGAAAATAATGATTGATAAACATAGTTTTCATTATTCGAGCGGTATGATAATTGAGATGGCACTAAAAAATGAGAAAAAAATCATTTCTCTGGAGGAAAAAATGGCGTAAACGTGTTGTTTAACTGAGCGCCAAAACCTCAGGAAACAGATTAGATGTGCAGCTGATTGATAACAATATTCGTTAACCAGTAATTCAATGTCATTCCACGTGCAATCATGAGATAATAAGCATTACATTTTGATAGACACTTTGATAGACACGTACATAGAGGTATAAACGTAGTTTCCAATTAAATTGATTTTATTATGTGAATCATTTTAACTTTATAACCTATTATCCGAAAATATTAACCCACAGATTATTATCGTAATAAAGAACATGCCTCCGAGGACTAGAATCGAATCCAAAGACGTTCTCAGTACTTTAAAAAAGTATAAACATTTTTTTCAATCGGGAGAAGTTCCGAAATATTCTCATGCTGTATGGAAAGATCTCGAAAAAGAACATAATCGACTTTGGACCCACCACAATTGGTACAGCAAATTAAAACAAGATAAAAACAGATTATGGAGTTTGTTCATGGAAGAATTAAAAATTGATTTAAACAAAAATGAAACCCTGAATAACACATTAGAGGTATCACAAGAAGAGAATAATAATACGCTTTGTTTCATCGATCGATCAGATGAAGAATCAGAGGTTTGGTTCGATTGCTATTTGCAGCAGGAGGTATGGACCCAATTTGGAACAATATTGATGAGCAATTTAAACGATATTATGCAGTATGTAATATCTGGTGATCTTTTGGATAAACTTGTGGAGCCAGCGTTCTGGAAACAGAACCGATTGCCCTGTGTGTTTGGTTTTGATGGAGCTAAAGTTGATACATCATCAGACATTTTTCTAAAAATGAGAGGTTTTTGTAAGAGTGACAGCTGCAAGAATGAATTCTATGGGTGCTGTCATGTGAAGCCAAGGTCAAATAATGATGATCTTCACATCCGAGTCAGGACTATCGATACACGAAATACTAAGCATGAGAACATGCGTGCTGAACTTGATAATCTCAGAAAACGACAATGCGCAAAAGAAGTAATCGAGATGAATCGTGGTGAGAAAACATTGAAAAGACGGAAGAGAATTCCAAAATCAACTAGTTCACAGGATAGTGCCAATACCAGGAATGAGTCTCTATATCATGATAGAAAAGTCTATGAACAAGACCCCATAAAAAGAATCTCCAAGATGCAGTTTGATCGACACTTTTTTGGTTCTATTCACGATGTTTCTTATAGTCCAGTTTACATCCACTACGGTTTGCCTGTTCAGGGGGAAATATATAAAACCTACACCAGAACAACGAGAAATTCGACAATATATTTGGGCAGAATGACGAATTGTTGCGAGAAGCTTGTTCGGCCAAAAGAATTGCCATCTGCTGAGATCGCCATGTACGCTATTGCTATTAAATTCGATGATACTGTATTTCCCGTGTATCAGCTATTGACTGAAGATGCTGAATCTGCAACCCTAGAATTCTGGATAAAACGATGGCTACGTCGAGTCATCGCAAAACCTAAGCACGTAATATGTCCGTATTCTCGGAGTATGTTATCAGCATGCGTCCATGGGTTCAATAATGTCACTATTGAGCGATATATTGCCAAAATTTATCTGATCCTAATGGCGGGTAGTGGACTACCTCGTGATCTCACAATCATTAGGATCGACTTTTTTGATTTAGCTCAAATAGTACTGGCATGGCCTTGCCTACGATCGGTTGATTCTTCCGACGTCAGACTATTTTATGTACAATCGATCGCATCTCTTGCAACTTCTCACACAATCGATGAATTTAAGCAACTGTTCACATTGATTTGTGCTGTAGCTTTCCAAAACTATGACGATTCTATTCTTCAAGTAGAGTTTGCATCCTCGACACATGACGCCAGAAGAAAATTGCAAGACACTTTTTCAATTAGAAACCCTTACATCACTGATTATTGGAAAAGTATTGATGAAGGAAAGATCTTCGAAGAGTCTTCTTCTAATACAGAGATAGATGATTGTAGCAGGGACAGTTTCTGTGGCTCGTTCATTAGTAAATTGAGAATGGGGAATGATATACTTGGAATAGATATTGTTCATAATTCAGCATCTCCAGTCATTGAAATTTTCATTCAGGATTTAATTACCTCAGCTTTACTAACCAGACAGAGAGGAACTCAACTGAATCCCTATTTTCTTCCAGCCATGATGATAGGACTTTTCCAATTAGGGAAAGAATTTCCTATGTGGAGTGCAGTCGCACTGCCAGCTGTCTACTTATCCCAATCAAAAAATCATGGACAAGTCTATGTAGAAAGGTCGGTGAAGAAATTGGTTGAATTTCACAATCATTCGTCTGAAGTAGATGTCTTCTTAGAATCTCACCTTCATGAACTGTCGAAGAATATTTCGAATGCTCCGCTATCAACTCTATCATCTGTTAGTACGAAGCATAGATCAACATCTCACAGTCTGGTCCCGCCTGGAGGTGCCTCACATGGTCCAGGTATGGAGAAAATTCCAATGCAATCTCCAGTGAAAAACGAATTGTCCACCCCCCACAAACCAGTCATGTCTAGAGGGTACTCACACGATTTAGGTGTTCAGGAAATTCCGATTAAATCTCCAGTGATGAAAGTATCGTCAACATCTCATAGTCTAGTCGTGTCTGGAGGCTCTTCACTCGACTCAGTCATTCAGAAAAATCCAATTCAATCACCACTAATACAGGAAATATTGGATTCATGGGATTGCGATTTAGCTCCATCACCAAAAGTTTCAAAAGAGGCTTTTCAGTCATGCACAGAGGATGCAGCAAGCTTTGATCCAAGTCTACTTAGAAATAATGTTCAAGAAACTATGAAGAAAACTAAATTATACGATGTCGTTTACGGAAAGATCTCACAATCAAAATTTTTTAAAAATGTGCCTGAAATTCAGGTCGTCAATAGGCTTGAATCAAGAACGCTGAAACTTTTTTTCCTCCAAAATGGTAATTTATCTCCACCAGTTACCGTTCATGGGAAGAAATTCAAAGTGATGAACACTTGCGCCCTTGACTCGATTACACGAGTATTGGTTGTAAATGCTGTGGATGATCCTAATTATCGTTCGTTTATTAAAAAGTCTGATGATCAGATGATGCGATTTATTAATTTATTTCTGAACAACGCGTCTCAGACATTAATTTGGCAGGAGCGGATTCGCATCCTTGCACCACATTATCAGATTCACGAAATTGAAACAAATTATCGTACGATTCTGTTTCAATTTGATGCTTTTGATAATTTAGCATGTGTGTGGAAAAATTCAACATCAGAGCCGAGTGCGATCACAGTTCTTGAGTGTAAAAACTGTGGTGATCAGGTGAATGCTTGCAGTATATTATCACCCAACCACTGGACAATTATTCGTAATGGGTTTAAGAGTCTTGAGTCAGCATTACAATTCCAATCACTTCTATTTAATGTCTTATGTCAAAAGTGTAAAGTAGAAACAATACTCAAAAAGGCAACTAATTACCATCTGTTCATCGAACTAGACATTAGGACAGGGAAAAACAATCAAACGACAAAACAATGTCGATTGGAAGAGTTCCCAGAAGAAATTTCCGTCGATTTAAAGGAAATTGCATCCGAAGGAAAGGTGAATGTAACAACCGAAAAATACAGGTAAGTAGACAAAAGTTTTCATTGGAAGAACACTTATCAATAGTTATTTTTTTAGATTGGCTGGTGTTATTGACTTGCTTGGGCACCACTACACGGCTTACTGTCGACGACTATCAGGTGTATGGGAACATTATAATGACCTAAAATCCAAAGTGTCTGTTGCTGGCAAAGAAAAAATGATAACTCCTCATGGTGCAATATATATACTTAAAACTATTGCCAATAATGACTGATCAATCATCGGCAATTTCTTCATTCAACTAATTCTTAATCTTAGAGGGACCCGATTTAATTTTTTTTTTTTTAATTATAAGCGTTTTTTCGAAGACTGGTAATGACCTCATTGAAATCAACTATCATATTCATATCATTTCAAGAATATTAATTTATAAAGATGACAATGAAGCTATTTTAGTGATGGAGAGATGATTCATGAAGCCACGACTGAAAAGTCTATTGTGTTCTAAAAAAATTCATATTCATTTATGCTATTTATGTAATAATAAGGTTCTTTCTACAAAGAAAAGGATCTAGTCAACACAGTATTTTATGAATACTATTTTATAAATATTCTCGTTTCAACTGTGTATAATCTAGGAGCATGTACAGCTTATTCAAGTTCTTGTTCTGGGTAAATATGTCTGATAATAAACATGACATTATTTATTAGGTTGGGGAGACCTTGTATTTCATTGGACGATGTATTTCATTGTAAAAATTATGAAATGAAGTTAAAAGCATAGGAAACAGCTTTTTCATTGTACAAAAATCTTCTCAATTTATTCAGTTTTACAAACGTGACTTGATAACATTCCCAGCTTAATAAACTGGTCACAGCCACTACAAAAATAGCCCACTACTGACTCTCCGACATAGTCTGCATGAATCTCTTTTTCTTCATCTGCACGATGATCGTCCTTATACGCAGTACATAGTCGTCTGCTTGATACATTCTCGGCTTCATCAGGACTGCTGGCATGTGGAAGTGCATCAAAGAGCCCAGGTTCCACTTTACCTCTCCAATTTTCTTGAGACATTAAATCTGAATCATCGATAATAGAGCCAGATAATTCATCACCACCATCATCGAGAAAATTCATCGAATTCATTTCCACCGGATTATTAAAAATACCGTCATTCAACCTTGTTTCTTTAGAATGTTGAGTTTTCCATTCAACTGCTGGTACAGTTTTACCCTGTACAGTAAACCTGATCAGCTTATCTGATACATCTTTGGTGCCACCAATCAAATCCAGAATGTGAATTCTCAGGAATTTTTCCAAATTGATGCGTCTAGAATACGGCTTCAAAACCTTGTGTTTTAAATCTTGGAAGCTTTTTTCATTGTAGCTAGAAGAGGCATGACCAACAAAAAAGGGGACTCCTACAGCAGTCCACAAAATGAATTCATTTCCAATTCTTATTAATTGTTCTATAAATCTAGGAACATAAAACGAATTAAGTTTGGCACCTTTGTGAACAACTGACGTGGCTTTTGTTACAAGTTTCTTGATATGATTTTTAATGCTGGAAGGGCCATCGGGATCATCCTCAAAACAAATGTTATCTTGTTCCTCAATATCATGCGTTTTTGAGAACTCGTTTTCAATTAACACATTTCTGTTACTCATGAAATATTCCAATCGTTCCCTCGCTTGTGAGACTGTTATTACCGATCTCCAATTAATAAACGTATCATCGTAACAATTTAAACCGACGGCGCACGTAAGGCTGAAGATTTCGTTGAATTCAGAAAGATGTTGACAATCAACCATCATTGCCACACATCTAATGAAAAAATCTCGTACTTGATGTCGCTGAATTGCCTTTGTAGAATCCCATCTACAAATAATATGGATGAGATGAGCTACATCGATTCTTAAAAAAGTGGAAATTGTATTCAGTATTGATACATCGCCATCACGAAGGAACGAAAAGTATACATTTAAGTAGTCTTTAATTGTCATGTTATTGAACGCTTTGGAGGTACCTGTCAACAGAGCTCGAGAATAATCTGTGATTGATTGTTTCGGTTTTACATTCACTATATTCAACCACCTTTTCAACCAAAAGGTGAAAGTCTCCGCATCTTGTGACTCTGACAGCATCTGGAAAACTGATCCGATTTTATTATCGAAATTAATTACAATGGTGTGCAAAAAAATGTGTCCAGATTGCAATCCTAACTCTCGCACCACTTTACGGACTAAGCTTCCAGTGCCATCAATACACACAATAGACCGATCCCCCATTATTTTATTATAATTCTTAAAAAGAGTATTCTGTAGTGGTAGCCCATAGAAAATATAAACTGGATTGTATCCAACAGCATTTATGCTCCCCAGAAAAGGTTTCTCAAATTGTAGCTGGTATATTTTTTGTACCAAATCATCGTTAGTCGTTCGAATTCCCAACTGTCTGTCCACATATTCGTATTGTGCATGGCGGAGCACATCAGCTCTAGGGAAATTGGGGCCCTCTGTATCACCTCGCTCCATATTTTCCCTCCTCAATCTTTTGAGCATATTTGTTGCCCCCTCAGCATGACTTTGCTTTCCAAATTCTCTTCTTTTTGCTGCATTTAGGTATCGACGAACATCTTCATGAACTTCTCGAGAAGTATTACGAGTTCTAACACGAATCACAATTCGCTTGTCCACCAAAGTCGGTTCGACATCCAGATAGCCATGAAAATAATTGCCACATTTCTTGGATCGACATTTACCGTCGATTTTCAAATAATACTTCCTCCTCAATGAAATGTTGATTTCGGCTCGACGAAAGGAATAAGCACACGGTAATCCATGTTGTTTGTAGAACTCATCAGCGATCTCGTTGCTCCAAAAACCTGCACGCAGTGTGTGACTTTGCCTTTTTTCGTGATCATGATCACAATCCACAGGTTTAATCTTATTCCATTTCTCCTGTGTCAAAACTAAATGGAACGTAGATTCTCCCATCTCCCCTTCAGAATCAGATCTATGAAATGAAAAATCACACTCTGCACATGAAGAACTTTTCGTAATAGTCTCCTTCACGATCTCAGTGGCATTGACTCCTGCAGCCTGTCGTGCCTGGGTTAAAATCTTTCTGCGATCTTCCGTCACATTTACCCACCATGAAAGATGACTCCAGGCACCATCACATTCTTTTGATAAATCTTTCCAGACTTCTGACGAATATGGAGGCATCGACGGGTTTGAGAAATAGGACATATATCTCAACAAAACATCGATTGCATTTTGCCGTGGAACTGCACACTGGCGACCCATCCTGATGACCTTTTCACGGCAGTCTAAAAGAAAAAAGATGCCCATAAAGATAAGAACTTTTCTGTTCTACGTACGAAAAAATTCTATATATTTTGTATTTTATTGAATTTCTATGAAAAAAACCATCATTTTTAGCCAATAATATTGGAACTATTTCAAAGATAAAAATCACTGGAACTTCGTCATTTTATATAACTTTTTTTATGACTCCTCTTTTATTCCTAGGAATTCCTAGATATAAATTTTCAATAATTTTCTTTCATTCCATTTCAACTCTTTTTTCTTAAAAAAAGATGTAAAAAATTATACAGAAAATTCATGTCGGGAAATTCCTATATAGAGTTATGCAATAAAAAAGGTGTAGAAAAATCGAATTCTCTTGATTTATTTTTTGTATAGTCCTCGTAGGAGTCTGATCGAATCTCCTAGTAGAGTAGCATAATTGAGGTTAAAAAGTTTTCAGAGATCTGTCCTGAAGTAATGAGCATGATTTTTGAAAATTATGCTCAATTAACTTCCATTAACTTTTCTTACCTTAACTACCATTAACTTTTCTTACCTTAACTACCATTAACTTTTCTTCTGGGTAAGAAATCCAGAGAAAATATATTAACATTCGCACATAACCTCGTCGTTCCAAAACAAATTAGCTGTCTTTACGCCTACACCTCGTGTTATTTCTTTTTTAAATTTATATTTTTTTATTGTATTAAATCCTCACTTCACAATAACATTGCAAATTCCACCTATATTGTAGCTCGAACAGTATGAATAATATAACAATACACCTGCATACAAATTTAAACAATATGCTGAAATACGTAGTAGCTATGCTTACTAACCCGATCAAGATATGTAGAATATATACAAAAATGAGAATCACTCTCAAACATTTAAGCATTGAAGATCGAAATACTACAAACAATTTGCAAGCGACTGGAAAAAAAACTATTTTTCCAGTGAAAAAAAAAAATTCTGTCGGGTAACTTCATAGTTTTTAGAATTAATTAATTAAAAAAGGCTTATTAACTCTCAAACGTTTAAAAGTGGCATACGATGACCGGCTATACTAAAGTCAGCATAAGTTTTTACTTCTCTGGGTACCCCCACTCCACGTAGTTACCACTTGTAACCATGTCCCCCACTCCTAAAATCAATGTTAAAACTTATGCTGACTTCAGTATAACAAATGACAATCCATTGTAGGTGATGATTTATTAAAAAATCAATTATTTAGAATTTTGTATAATTTACCATGCTATAAAAAATTGATGATTCCCAATAAACTATCAACTCTCAAACAATTTGCAGCATAGATTCAGATTCTACAAATAATTTGCAATCGATTGGATAAAAAAATTTTTTTTTCAATGGATTTTTCAAAAATTTGTCGGCTATCTTCACGAAATTTGTTCATTAATTAATAAAAAAAAAACCATTGACTCTCAAACGTTAAAAACCGATGTACAATGACCGGCTAACGAATTACAAGCAAATCTGAATGGTAATTTATTTAAAAAATATTTTTTGTCGGCTAATTGGATACTGCT
>NW_011888248.1:11815-15028 GCF_000806365.1 Fopius arisanus | reverse complement strand
AATAATAATAATAATAATTGAATTTCAATTGACTGCAGAATTTTTAACTTTTTGACAAGTTGAATCAAAAGATTTTACCAGTTTGGCTTTGCATTTTCATTGGCAAAATAGTAGTTCATGAATTTATTACGGAATTACCTCCAGACGCTATGTAAAATCCACTGGGCGAGTATTTAGCGACGTTTACAGCGCACGAGTGCTCGGTGTAGATATCCGCAATTGCAGGATTCTAAATAAACGAAAAAAATACATATAAGAAGTCAGTAGTTTAGACGACCGGTTGAGTCTCCCTCACATCGATGTTTCTGATGATAACACTATTTCCATTGGTATACAGGAAGCTCTTCCCCTTGGGGTCGCCTCCAAGGACAAGGGGAGTCCCTCTCTGGGTTCTAGGCAATGCAGCGAATATGTATTCTGAAAAAAGCAAGTGTAAATACCTTCATTGTGTCTGTATTATTCTTTCTTTGCCAATTACAAAGCGTTCGACTGAGTTGACATTTGTAGATGAATCAGAAAAATTCGTACTATCCGTAAAAATTCTCTTTGAAGAACATTCCAATATTCTTTTCTCAATTATCACTCATTCCATTTTATATATTTCTCCAAGTTCTCCTCCAGTGAATTATTTCTTAATAAACCGGAATTATTAGGTTATTTTTTATTCGTTAGTCCTTTTTTCCAAATTCCACATCTTTCAATAACTAATTATACAATCATCCTTTATTTAAAAAACGATGAAAATAATAATAAATGTATATTTCAAGCCACAAATACGTGGATTTTAATAATTATTTTAGTTATTGTCGAAAAACTACCGGTTACATACATCAATGCATGCATACATGTGAAAATGGTTAACAAATGAGAGGTATGACTTTCTGAGCTCAGAATTAGTCATCCTGATCCATAAAATTTGAATGTTCACGTTCGTAAAATTGAATACTTCTATTCGAAAGCAAAGAAAACGGAGATTTCGTTGAATGACTGATGCCACTTCCAGGAATTCATTTTTGCCGAGTGGGCAAACATCCAAATTGGTTTTATAGAAATTATTTTGAGGCTCAACGTGTTGCTTATGACATGCAAATGACGTAAGAAATATTGTCGAGTATTGTGAGAGCAGAATAATCTCACTTCCTGTTTTTTTTTAAATTTTTTTATTTCGATTGATTATCACCGAGATATTTCCGAGAACTCATTATCTCTATCTCTATCGATTCTTTATCGAGGAATCCCATTTCAACAGAAATAATTCGTTAAATCAACGAGTGCACTCCATGAACTACTCCAAATTTATTGCGTGGAGATAGAGATATTTTCGGAGCTCCAATGAGACCACAAGATGAAAACAAGAATAATAAAATCAGGCTCAGGTGCCGCGTGAAGCGTTCCAAGGGGTCAATGACACACTCGATCGTTCCAGATCATAATAAATCGTTTGGAAATTTTATTTTCAAAGAGCATTGACCAATAATTATACTATTACATGTGAGATACACTGAGATTTGCAGCAGCCCGATAAATACTGGATAATTGTTAGAGGAATTCGTGACAGATGCACGATAAAGACGATAAAAGATTTTCATATATATTGTTACTGGATGTTGATGAAAATGGTAAATAAATTAGGTTCAGATTTGTTTAGAGTGCAGGGTGGACTTACTTGTTTCATATGACATGTCTAATCGGCGTTTTTTGTTTTCAGTGTAAGTACTATTCAACTTCGGCTTGTTCTGTTAACGATACGTTGATGAGTGCTTGATGTGTCACTTGATGGGCTTCGGCTATCGGCTGATTACTCGTGCGATTTATCCTGTCCCCCCGCACAGTGGGGTTTACCACTCAGAACGCTCAGGAACCAAAACTTGTTCCGCCCTTCGCCTTATTTGGATGATCCATTGAGTAAACGTTGAAGAGATGAGACACTTTCTTGATAATTTCTCAAGCCATTATGCTAGAGTAATTGACTGAGCCACGGATAGATGGCGGGAAGCTATCAAATTCGCGAATCATTAGAAATATATTACGCATTTTTTTTGTAAATGGCTACTCAATGGAAATATAGTTTAAAAAGTGAATAATTGAAAATCGAGGAGGTATTCAATGAAATTAAAAAATTCGAATTTTTTGAAAACGATACTCTTTCTAAACATATACTCCTAATGGAAATAAGTTACTGTAATGCGCGCGTTGAGTAATCGGCAGCGTGCTTGGCTGGTACGCGGATATTCAATTTCAGTGAATACCTCCTCTGATCTCCTATTCTCCTGATACTTTTTCTAAAATTTCGCATTTGAAAATTTCGATTCTCAGCCATTAATAATTTTTTTTTAATGAAAATAATTCCAATTTTTTTTTGTAAATGGCTACACATTCGAAATATCGTTTAATAATTGAATACCTCCTCGATGTTCATGTTCCCGTGATACTTTTTCAAAAATTTCGAATTTTTCAATTTCAGTGAATAGTTCCTCGGATCTCCTATTCTCCTGATACTTTTTCGAAAAATTTGGATTTGAAAATTTCAGTGAATACCTCCTCGGATCTCCTGTTCTCCTGATACTTTTTCGAAAATGTCGAATTTTTGAATTTCAGTGAATACCTCCGCGATGTTCATGTTATCCTGATACTTTTTAGAAAATTTAAAATTTTTGAATTTCAGTGAATATCTCCGCGATGTTCATGTTATCCTGATACTTTTTAGAAAATTTAAAATTTTTGAATTTCAGTGAATATCTCCGCGATGTTTATGTTACCCTGATACTTTTTGAAAATTTAAAATTTTTCAATTTCAGTGAATATCTCCGCGATGTTCATGTTACCCTGATACTTTTTAGAAAATTTAAAATTTTTGAATTTCAGTGAATATCTCCGCGATGTTCATGTTACCCTGATACTTTTTAGAAAATTTAAAATTTTTCAATTTCAGTGAATACTCCCTCCATGTTCATGTTACCCTGATACTTTTTAGAAAATTTCAAATTTTCCAATTTCAGTGAATAGCTCCTCGACGGTCATGTTCTCCTGATACTTTTTCAAAAATTTCGAAGTTTTCAATTTCAGTGAATACCTCCTCTGATCTCCTATTCTCCTGATACTTTTTCTAAAATTTCGCATTTGAAAATTTCAGTGAATAGCTCCTTGGATCTCCTATTCTCCTGATACTTTTGCGAAAATTTTGGATTTGAAAATTTCAGCGAATACCTCCTC
>NW_011888248.1:0-1145 GCF_000806365.1 Fopius arisanus | reverse complement strand
TTGGATTTGGTATTTCAGTGGCAATGGCACGAATAATGAGTTGAGCATTAAACAAGTTCCGGGAACGTGAGAGATTACTATTTAAATAGTTGTTATCTATTTACCGGGTATACTGCATCGTTTCATGGTCGAGTGATTCTTGGTTGTTGTTACTGATAGATGCATTGTATATCCAGTTTCCTTTGGAATAATCAAGCGATTCCGGTGGTTTAATTGATTTTGAGGCTAATTGTTGGATTATTATTGCGAGCAGCGCTTCGGTTCTCGTTATTCGGGAGTTTTTATTATTTATCGTTTATTTTTTCCCTCGGTGGATTTATTTACATAAAACATGTAACATGTTTGGATATCATTTTGCCACTCGAAACAGCGATTTGCAATTTAGAAGGGGAAATATCAGGATTCGGTTTCAGTTTGGATTTCGATTTAATTGTCAATTCTGAATTCATAAATCCCAAAATTTTAATGACGAATTTTAGAATGTCTGTTGCTAATTTATCAGAATTTTCAATCCTACATCAATATTCACTATTGATTTGCACTGGATCTTTTATTTAATTCAGAATTTTCAGAATTTTTAAACCCTCAAGATTAAATAATATATCTACTGCAGTTTTTCATTTATTCTCGGGGAAAGTGCACCGGAAATTTTCAGTTCTGTCTGGCTTTCTCACGAAATCCTGCATTTCCTTGCAATTTCACTTTGATTAACATATTCGGAATTTCCCACAGAAAATTCAGTCAATTGTTCTTAATTTCCTTCAGTGTAATCCTTTTCAAGAGTGCACACCAAGAAAAATTCAGCAATAATTAGAAATCTCACAATCTGACTCCCAAAATTTAAGTGGCGATCTGTATTTTTTAGCGGGGAATTCCGCTAAAAAATACCAGAAGCTTAACAATGTTTAAGCTTTTTAGCCAAAAGTTTTTTTTTCTTTTTTTGAAAAATTATCGATTAGAAAATTGACTTGAAAAAAAAATGTTTTCATTCTGCGATTATTTAATGGTGCAATTATTTTCATGCGTTCTTCCACATTTCTGTGATTCACTTTGAAATAAAAAAAAAATGTTCACATCACCTTGAACCTTCATGAGTCATTAAGAGTGTCCACACCCATATATAGCCAAAATTAATGTATTTTTAT
>NW_011888247.1:10818-12129 GCF_000806365.1 Fopius arisanus | reverse complement strand
ATAATTGGACAAACCAGAAAAGTAATCAACGTAAAAAGATTGGTATACCTTAAGAATTTCAGCGAAATGGTAACTGATCGGAATATCAGCCGAATTATTATTTTTAAACCCGTCGTGGAGAGAAATCTGTGGTCAGGCTCTCAATCGACACATTTACCAAAATGGCTCCAATTTGCCAATTCCTGTTCTTTGACATTTATATTAATGCAAGAATTTTAATCGTGTTATTTTTAAGTAGCAGAGCTTTTCAATTTGAGCAGCGACTCTTCTTAAACGTAATGATTTCGAATATATTCGAGAGATTATGATTCCGCGAGTGACATAATTCTGCACCCAACACAGTCAATAGAAAATCAATACTTCACCTTTGCCATGATGATATATAAAAGTTTTTAGAGTGCAAGATTTAATCAACACTTACTTCAGACTTTTAAAACGTTCTTTCTCCGGGTTACTATCCGGTGGTTCGCACTCGAACGATGCCAACGAGAGAGCTGAAATAATTTTACCATCAGAATTTCATTATTTCTCTCAGCTCTAAATGAACTGGAAAAATCGTCCAGTGCAGTACAAAATAAACGTATATCACTAATAAAAGTTGGATGTAATAAAAGTAAAG
This sequence comes from Fopius arisanus, assembly GCF_000806365.1. Classification (NCBI taxonomy): domain Eukaryota; kingdom Metazoa; phylum Arthropoda; class Insecta; order Hymenoptera; family Braconidae; genus Fopius; species Fopius arisanus. Next base: position 11,510 of record NW_011888247.1, on the reverse strand, counting down.
TACTTCACTGGAATAAAAAAAAATTGAAGAGCCAGAAGCGGAAAATGGAAGGGTTAAACATAAAAGTTTAAGAAGCAATTTTCTTACCATTTTCTGTTAAAACAGGACTTGCTTGGAGAAACGCTATGACCCGAGAATTCTTTTCAAATGGGCATGTCACTTGTTTCCACGCAATGAATTCCGTCACCTGTTTGGCTAGCTGCCAGAATTTTTCGAAGTTGATGTGGCCATTTGGAAGTCTGCAAATGGAAAGAAAGAAAAAAACAATTCTAGCATTCTGTTGATTTTGGTGAAAGGATAAAGATGTCTGAGGGGAACCATAAAGGGTCTTTCAAGCTGTCTAAACATTCGTCATATCGGTTTCGATGAGAGGGAATGCTCGGTATCTATTACGTACTTATTGCTGCACCCTTCGTTGAGGAAATAGAGGTCCTTCACGAGAAGACTGAAGAAAGGAACGACGATTCGTTGTCTTTCGTCTGTAGCTCCCACACTTCGCCACATGGCCGCTTTTAATGTACTACGATAGCTGCTGAAATTACTACTGGGATCCATTTGGTGCTCGAGAATAGCAAACTTGGCTGATTGAACTTTTGACCACTGCAAATGGAATCCAAGGAATTTTTATGAATACTCTCCGAAAGTGTGAATTCTTTCTTAATAGAGCAATTGTTTACGGAATGAAAATTCCT
>NW_011888247.1:7109-8703 GCF_000806365.1 Fopius arisanus | reverse complement strand
TATACAATTTTAAACCTCCCTTTAATTAATAGTATATTTCAAAGCTGACAGCCCGAGGCGAATCCGAGGATTGCCAATCACAGGAGTGAAGAATCCTCATCGCACATATGTCGAACAATCGATTTTGTCAGTGATTTTACGTTTAACAAATTACGAACTATGGAATTTCCATTTAGAATTCAACGAAAACACACATTTCTGCACGGGCTAAATATAACAATAGTGTCGATAAAACATATATTATATATTATACACCATATACTATAAGATATACTATACATTAGAATAACCCAGCGCCTCCCAGATACTATAGGAGAGATAGATCGGTGACGAAAAATGTTGCCCTCTTTTTTGTAAAAGAGGGAATGGGTTAATCTGATTGAGGATTCGCCAGAAATTTATAAAACACATGAAAATGATAAAATATCGGCAATAACTTCTTGACATCGTACCTGACTTAGTTGCTGGGCGCCAGACTCGGTAGTCAGCCTAGCGAGACCCTCTTCATACCTCTCCAATGCTGTTAGGCGTAATAATAGATTTTGCAACAATGCCGATACCTCTTGGCGAGCCGTGGCATCTACACTCGCAACTTTCTGCGTGATAGATTTCACATGAGCCATCACTCTCTCATCCCGAAAATCGTACGGAAATGTTTCAGTCCATTCAGCAAGTAGCTGAACTAATCGTGGCACAAATCGTTGAAAGCGTTCCTAAAATATCATATATTTTTTATGCTTGAATAATTCATTCAGTCGTAGTAATTATTTTCATTAGCTTCATTAGAGAGAAACGTTTTGTTTCTTTTTCGAATGAGGTTGCAGGAAGCAAGGGGACTAGTTTTTTCGGTTGGGTAAACAATATTGTCTGTTATTTTTCCCGTAGACAAGGAATTACGAACGCTCGAAAATAAATAAAGTATTTTTGATTGATCATCGTAGCAGAGATCGGTATATTCGGTATATTTTCATATTATTTTTAATGAAATAGAGGGGGTAGTCACTCTCAAAAAAAAATTTTTAATGTCAAGAATTTCAAGGAAATTCAAAAACTTCAAGCGATTCTGAGGGCCTCGAAGGGAATTCATGAGATTTTAAAGATATTTATATTGTTTATGTTTTTATGATTTATTCGCTTGAATCGTGTCCATTCAAAATTTTTTTATGAATAGGGAATGCCATTTCAAACCGTTCCGCGGAATATGTGAATTTCACCTGAAAATTCCATGGGATTTCAAGATTTCATCGGGCTTCATAAAATTTCAATATCACCTGTCACCAGAATTCAAGAGCGATTACCCCTTGTGTAATATTCAGAAATCTTTTGGCTCCATGCCAATCTTCATTGGGGGATGGAGATTAACAAAGAAGTGATATAAATTTGTAAATTAAAATTTTTTGCCAATGAAATTATTTATGTGAGTTGAGAAAATATTATTTATCCTCTTCTGAAATATTACAACTCATATGAAAAAAATATATATCCAGAAACATGTCACATATATTTCGAGAAATTGCAAAACATAAAGTGGATATATTTAAGATGTAATTTTGGCGAAGAAAACTATATCTCAGTCATAATTCTTGGATTGTAT
>NW_011888247.1:3766-5324 GCF_000806365.1 Fopius arisanus | reverse complement strand
CAAGCAGAATGAGTCTCAACAATTCAAGTAATCCTCCAATAATGCAAAACGCGCAGACCTGCCATCCCTCAAATTAAATTCCCCCTCTGAAATTTAAATTATTCATAGAAGTTTTAAACTCACGTGGTCTCTATCGCCAACATTATCTCGAATGTCCTGACTCTCTAAGTTGGCTCCGTTGACCATACTCGTTGTACTACCGCAAATATTGGCACTGCTGCTGAACCCTGGGCCTCGTGCATTACCTCCTGACGTCTGCGATAAATTCTACAACATAGGCCAAGATCCATTCTATTATTTACCCCACAATAAATAATTCACCGCCTCCCATCCATCCAATTCACCCCTCAACTTGTTAAAATGATAAAACGGTAATAGCAACGTATAATGCCTGCAGAGAATTTTTCTGAAAAATTAATTCACCCTTTGATGACATAACTCACGGGAAACAAGAATAAAATTGAGTCCAATGATGAGCATGAGGTGAACACCTTCAAGGGGTGAACCCGATCATATGTTTATATAATATAATTATATTATATAAAAATATAATTTTTGTGGGGCTCATACACGTAAAAATATGCCAGTGATCCATTAGTGGAGGTTTCAGTAGAGCTCTCAGTGTTACAAGCTATTCCTCTTTGAAATATTTGATTTTCTAAATCATCGAGTAATCTAAAAAGTGATTGATTGATATAGTTTCCGCAATTTTTCTTTCTAGACGGAAAAGAAGTCTTTATAAAAATTGATACGTTGACATATTAGTGGAGGATCATACTGACACAGACACTTTGTGTTTCGTATCTGCTCTAATTTTAGTTTCCCTCAGTTGAATTTTGCTATGTTCAGAAATATTCAGAAAATAATGTGAGAAAAAAAAACGAATTAGTCAGCGCATTCACGGGCCGGCCCTCTATTTTTTTTTTCGTATGTTAGATTGCAAAAATGAATGAATGATGAATATGGTTCTGCACTGCTGTGTTCGAGACCAAAAATTATTGGAAAAGAACTGCGAAAATAGAATAATATTTTTCCCGTGTGCCAACCGCATACCCGTGGCGTAAATACTGAGTGCTGGTGAGGTTGGTAGTTCATTACCACATGGTGAATATATCTGAACTCAATTTAATCGAATTTATATGAATTATAATACGAGGGAAATTTATAGATTTTTGCGGATAAATTAGCAATACGGTCGTCTACGATCATCTAAAAACTTAATAACTCAATTGCAGGAAAATATTCCACGACAGGCCAATTTTTCCTACGTACCGATGTATTTCTACAATTTCCATCTTCAAAATTGATCAACAATCCATCGAAAAAAAATTTTGTAAACCTTCATTGAAGTTTTTTACATTTTTTGTTCAGTTATCGTCCAAATCAGTTTTTGGAAAAAATAAAAAACATTAGAAATTAGTCATTGACTTGAATTCTATTTTGATTAATAATTTAACTTCAATGGATTACAATATTTCCATTCAGAACCAGAAATCCTTCAGAAGAGGAGGGGAAAGTTCTGCACATCTACCCAATCAATTCAATGAATTAATTTATT
>NW_011888247.1:0-1251 GCF_000806365.1 Fopius arisanus | reverse complement strand
TCGGTGAAGACCTTCCAATGCATTCTCCAACATTCTTAACTTCCTGACAACTGCATACGATACTAGACCCCGAGTTACTCGAATCGCTAACTCTCAAGCCCGCACTTAATGCTGCTGCAGTCAGCTTACTGGCATAGTAATACATTGCGCACATTTATCCCAGAAAAACTTCACAGAGTAAATCCAATTAGGTGTCACTCCATTCATCACTGATTGAATTTGTGATGGAAACGTTGAGAAGTTAACATCCAATTTTTACACCTCTCTTTCATAATTTTACGTTGTGATCATTGTTCCAGTGTTACACACAGTCTCAATGTTTCTCAAAGTTTTTTCATCATTGTCGACTCTGCAATACCACTGCAAACGCATAAAACCTGCCTGACAAACTTTTATACACCATCGTTCAATATTTCATCATAAATCGTTTATCGCAACGACAATATTTTCACATGGGAGTGGAAATATTTTTTTATATGCTTCGCCAACTAAATTATTACCAACATAAAAATTCTCCAAGCTGTTGCCAGTGCCACATCCATCGATTATATATTTATATTTTTATTTATTACGAGAGATGAGTCGTCGCAGCACTTTACTATTTATTCATGGATATAGAGATATTATCTGTTATGGATAAGTTGCTGACATCGCTCCTCTCTTATTGGTAAATTATGCAGAAAATGGGTGGCACTGGAAAAAAAATAATCAGCAAAGACTATTTCCGCTGATAATTTGTTTTATACATTGAATAGAAATTTGAAAAAACCTCGACGTTTCTTCGGACGACTACTAATTTTGCAGATGATAATTTAATGAACCAGGAGATCATCATTATCCAAAAATATTCTATTAATTTAATCGCGCATAATTCTGATGAATTGATCAATGTAGTTGAAATAGTTCTCAATAAAAAAGCTGCTTCGATAAACCTGATTTAATTTTTCTTCAGTTTTCATTATAAAAGTTGATACCTTGATTGAAAAAAATATTTTCCCGTCTCATTCATATCGGAGATAATCTCCTTATCAATGTTTATCAATTCTGTGTTTAATTCGACTTGTTTTACCATTCGACTGGTGAAATTCTCTTAAATTAACTTGGTTACAAGAAAATAATTCTCCAAGCTGGTATACTAGTGCTCCATCCACCGATCAATACCATCGATTGTATTTTCCATTGTTTATAGCTCGCATTCTCCAACATTGTTCATCTCACCAAGCATGAAGGTCTCCATAATTAACTCCTAGT
>NW_011888246.1:0-12227 GCF_000806365.1 Fopius arisanus | reverse complement strand
TTCCTCTGCCGTTGATGTGGACGCTGGAGTTGTTGAGTGCAGTCTCTCCAGCTTCTCGACGTCTTCCATGAGGTCCACGTGTCCTCCATGGATCAGGGTGTGGTGTTTTTTGTCCTGCCCAGCAGCCTTGCATTTGTAGCAGGTCTTCCGGCAGGTACACTTGCTGAGAAGGTGAGGTCCCAAGCAGTTGAAGCACAACCGCTTGTTTGCGATAACGTCGAACGAAAAATGTTATAACTCGCGAAATTCTCACACACAACGATTATTAATTTATTAAACCGCGTGGTCAATTTAATGCGGTATTTTACAATAATTTACACGTTGATGGTTTGTTGATGTACAAGTTAAGTTGAACTAATAGTTGATTTTGTTGAAAAATAAGTTGATTTAGTTGATTTAATAGTTGAGTTAATAGTAGATTTACTAGTTGATTTACTCGGTGAGTTTCGGTGATTTACGGAGAGATTTGATTAGATGTTGACACGTTCACTGATTGATTCGAACAGAGTGTGTTGAGGGGGGTGATGGTGCTTTTGATGGTTTGGAGATGACCGTTGACCGATGGGTCACGATCATTTCCGGGTTTTCCCGATTGGTGATTTTGGTGAAAAGCCGCCCATAATTATCTCAATTTTAAACAACATCTGATGGAAAAATGCCGTACGGCCCATCGTTTTTTTTATCCTATATAATAAAAGAGATGGGCCACTAATCGAACATGGCGGATTCATGGGAATAATCGATTATTTGACAATATCGATTACGTTCATTCGATTAATAATTTAAGCTGGATTGTCATGTCCCGTTTTAGATGGCGTGGCGAAATTCGATGGCGATTTTTTACATATAAATTTGCCTTAAGAGTAACATGCATTGCGCCGCGGAACAATATTCGCTCTTTCCGGTTCTGGCCTTCGTGCAGTACACACGTGTTTTTGTGCCGTTAAAATCAAATGCAAAACCATCCACGATGAGTGATTTTCCCACATTCACATCCAACGAAAGACTTGACAACGCACAGCCTGGCGATAATACTTTGTAAGTATTTTTATCAATTTTTCATAAAAGGCTAAATAGTGTTTTTTATTCAGAATTGAAGTAGTATGTCAAGTTATCCCAAAGTCAATTCTTCCTTAAAATCATGATAAAATCATGATCTCAGTTCTTGATTCTTAGAAATCCGCGAAATTAATCAATTTCAAGTATTAAAATTCATCTGATTGAGATTTTTTTCATTTTTTATTATTTAATTTATCATAGTATTTATCTTCACCGGTGAAATTCATTACTAGGTTAGATTGCCGCGTGGTCTGTGATTATTATAGAAGTTCATCGAAGATGAAATAATATTTATTAAAAGTTGAAATAATAATAAATTTTTGAAAACCGGCCGAACATTTAATTAATCGTAGTAAGAACAGTGCAATGTTTTAGTATTTATCTTGACCGGTGAAATTCATTACTAGGTTAGATTGCCACGTGGTCTGTGATTATTCTAGAAGTTCATCAAAGATGAAAAAATATTTATTAAAAGTTGAAATAATAATGAATTTGTGAAAATCGGCCCAACATTTAATTAATGGTAGTGAGAACAGTGCAATGCTTTTTTATTATTGAAAAAAATGCATCTTTTTGACAATTATAAATTTTCAGATTTTTATATTAAATTTTTTTTTAGTACCGTGACAGGAGTCATCTCAGCATTGGATCCACGTCCTGTTAGAGCTAATGCTGCCCCCCCACGTGTGTATCTATTTAGATGCATCTTTAACAACATGGCAGGAAGACAACTGAGAGTTCTCTTTTGGGAAGACATGGCCAGAACATACGAGTCACAAATGCTGGGGCAAGTGATTACTATCACCAGGATTCGTGTTGCCCTTGCTGACACAAGATACCCAGGACCTGCACATTTGATGAAAATTGAGCTCTCTGTACAACGAAATTCTATCATCACTTTACATGGACCATACGAGAACCCTAACGGTAACACGGCAGTACCTGAAGTGCCACTAAGTGATATCGCCTTATGTCAGGGGATCGTTCGAATTACTGGATATATTGAGACTGTCCTTGAACAACAAGTTTTTGGTAATGCATCGTATGGATCTGGAGCAATAACTGATGGTTTTTACCGCCTGGTGATGAATGTGACGATGTTTGATAACAATTTGGCCCCACCTCTTGGTACACATGTACGAGTACAAGGGACTTTACGCCGAAACAATCTAGGTACACTCCTCCTTCAAGTACCGGACGTAGCAAACATCGAAATTATTGATGGCAATATCATGCAAAGGGAACAGTTGGCTGAGGGCTTCAGAATTCCTCCAGGCGTTGTGAATGGTAATGCAAACGAGGAAACACCGGCTCCAGTACTTCAACAAAGATCTAATCTTCCTGCAGCAGTGCTACCTGCAGATGCTCCTGCAGCAGTGTCACCAATCGCTGAAAATATTCAGCACAATGTAGCATCAGTAGCTGGACGTGGTCTCCCGATTGCAAACAACAATGCTGCTGCGCTTGCAAATGTCCAAGCAATTCTTGGTATCTCTAATCCTGAACGTGGTGATGCACCAGCTGCAAGAGTTCCTGAGCCAGTAATCAATGATAACCCAGGGGGGCAGGTTCCTCCAACAAGCAGAGCAGGAAATAGCTATGCTGATGTTGTAGCAGGGGTACGTTCTAATGGTAATAGTCTCAATGGAGAGCTTCCTATTCCTTCAGAATCATCTGTGGGTGCTCACACGGGAGTGGACGAAGATTTCAATAAGGAATTCCCTCCATTTAACGTATCAGGAGTTGCTGGCAACGACGATGAGGACATGAATGGAGCTCAATCACCACGACATGCTAGAGGACCATCAAGATTTGCCACTCAAAGAAAGAGACAGCGTGAGGCTATCCAACCCCTACAGCATGCTGATGAGTTGCAGCGTAGAGCACTAGCTCTTAAAAAAAGGGCCCAGGGTGATGTCGTGGTAATCCATTATTCAGATGATTCCGCGGACGAATCACAGTAAAAAAAAACCTACTTTGTTTTTGATAGGCCATTTTACACAGCACTTTCCAATGCTATGACGCATATTTCTGTTTTTTCTAAAAATTTTTTTCTATCATTTCGTTTTGTTTGTGAGCACTATCAGAAATGGACAATCTTTTTAGGTCACATTTAAATTGAAAAAGTCAATTTCTAAATTGAGAAACGGTTTAAATATTCTTTTTTATTTATGTTTATTGTTTGTTGATGAAAAAACTTGGCTCAAGGCCTCTTTAACTTGTTTCAGTGTTCATGAAACGATTTTTACTACTCAGTAACAAATGAAAAGTATTACTTAACAAGTATTCGATTTAAAATGAGTGAAAAAAATATTTTTACATGTTCACATTACGTTTTACCCCAGACTATACTTGCCTTGCAATTTATCTCATACTGCACGTATCTCTAACTACATATTTGTTAAATTCGACATTTTTGGATTATTGTTCCTTAAAGGAAAATAATAATTTTTTCACTCATTTTATATTACAAAATCAAGATTAAAGTAAAAAAAGTGTTGAAATACTCTTTTTTACTCGTGTTCGTTGCCCGTTGGCAAAAAGACTGATTAAAGCCTTAGTAATATGTCAAATTACGTAAAATAACTGAAAAGGAAAGAATTATATTTTTATTAATATAATTAAAATTTCTTATATGGTCTTTAGCTATCATTAGTTTTTCGGATATTTATTATTATTTTTGGTAGTCCATACTTTCAGTCGCTTTAAAAGCAATTTTGAGATTTCAGATATTTAACAAATTTCAGTCATTTTACGTAAGAAAAATTTATAATAAAAGGGTAGAAGAGTGAAAAAAAAGTGCGAAACAATTATTATTTTTTTTTACGAATCTTTGTCTGTTGAATTTTAAAAGGCAAAAAATTATGACAAAAAATTGTTATTGCCACGTAATGTTGTACCAGTTACGAATAATTTGAGGAGGAAATTTTAAACAATATTTTGAAAGTTGAGATACAGGAAAGAAGTTTCTGACCAAAATTCATAATCCAAAGATTATTTTGTCATAATTCGTGTAGCTTAAAAATCAACGCACAAAGAAAATTTATTAACAAAGAAACTGTTCCCATTTTTCTGTTTTTTTTTGTAAATTCTTCTGCCCTTGTTTTTTGTATTCACTGCCCGTTGGCAAGAAGACTGTTGGCCAAAGCCGAATTTAATTTTGTTATTAAGAAATGATAATGACGTTTTGATGATTCTAATCACAGTCTGTGATTTGTACCATGTTTTGTGATAAGATTAATGGGTACCTGTGTGCTTCAATACAATGTACAAAGAAAATATTCGAATAAAACAGAAAATCATTTTTTATTTGATAATTTTTTAACCTAGCCAACCACATTTTTTTTTTGTAAAAAATACATTTTTTATCGTTGCCACACATATTTTTGAACAAGGTATCGTTCGTGGCGCCATCTATCTCGTGAAATTATACTGAGGTGAGGTTGTGATCATCTGAACCAAAGAGGATTGACTAAAGTAGAGACTCAATTCTGTAGGTTCACACGACCCCAAGACAATCACGATATCACCACATGGAAGGGAGGGCGCCACGACCACCGTTGAGATATAAACGTGTTGACGGTGTCGGTAATTAATCATTAATAATCATTAATAATAATGAATTTAAGTGGCTATGTAACATTACTATAGGAGTAAAATTTTCAATCCCATTATTTTTTAGGGTCAACCTATTAAATTAAATCTAAAAAATCAAATTCTTACTCATTTCATTAACACGTTACGCAGCGATTAATAATTTAGGTTTTTCAAAATATTCGTTTGTCTCTAAAAAATAATGGGATTGACAATTTTACTCCTATGGTAATGTTACATGGCCGCTTAAATTCATTATTACTTTAATGACTATTAATAATTAATTACCGACACCGTCAACACGTTTATATCTCAACGGCGATCGTGGTGCCCTCCCTCCCATGTGGTGATATCACGATTGCCTTGGGGTCGTGTGAACCCATAGAATTGAGCCTCTACTTTAGTCAATCCTCTTTGGTATAAATTATGATCGCGAATCAGAGATTATAGGGGAGATTGCCGGCGCCTGTACAAAACCTTCAACAGGGTCAGAGCCCGTACCTGTAAGTAAAGCAGATCGAGAGCCCGTACCTGTAAGTAAAACAGGTCGCGAGCCCGTGAGTGTCGATAATTTTCAAAGCCCGTGCGTGTTGATAATGTTCAGAGCCGGTGAGTTTTTTTTTTACCTTTTTTTTTTCAACGGCTCTATTTTTCCCGAATTTGTTTAGTCATTTTTCAATTTCTTAACAAAAATAGAGCCGTTTAAAAAAAAAAGTTCCGAGGGACTAATAAATCTCGACGTTTCAGGTGATTCCCAATCGTTTGAATATATATTCGCGAGACAATTTTTCCCGAATTTGTTTAATCATTTTTGAATTTGTTAACAAAAAAGAAATCGTTTAAAAAAAAAAGTTCCGAGGGACTAATTAATCTCCACGTTTCAGACGATTCTCAATCGTTTGAGTATACATGTTCGGGACAATTTTCCCTCAATTTTTTAAACAAATGGCGTATTTATGAACGTTAAATCGCTTTTTCATTCCGTCGATCGGTTGTGTCTCCATCATACCCCCACTCTCCGGTACATCGGATGTTTTCGTTCGTTTTCGGACGTCATCATTATTTCAATAAGTGCCCTACCTTAGTGATACCCACGACCGCCTCGAATTATCGACACTCACGGGCTCGCGCTCTGTCGTATCCATACTCGCGGGCTCTGAACATTATCGACACGCACGGGCTCTGAAAATTATCGACACTCACGGGCTCGCGACCTGTTTTACTTACACGTACGGGCTCTCTGGGCGTAGTTCCGTAGCCGCCGCAATGAATCACTTGCCCAAGCCTTTCCATAAGCCCTAACAATCTCCCCTATAATCTCTGCGCGAATAGTTAATTTTTTTCTTAACAATATACCTTGTTTTAAAGTCTCAAAATAAGTGTAATTCCTGAGCTGTCAACGATTTTCTCGATTGGAGGTTAGTAGAATCATCTTTTGAATGATTAAGTTGCTTGCACACTTAATTTAATCAATCGATTAATCTAATAAACCGCGAGAACTTATACATATGTATTTCACTGTGATTTTAGATTAATCAGCAACAGAATCACGAAGAGGTGTTTCAATGCCCTAACGATAATAACGAATCAATTCAATCAACAGAAGGTGAGTATCTCTAACAGCAATTATCTCTTTTCAGTGACAAACACATAACCTAAGAAATGTATACGAAATTCATTACGGTGAAGTCATGTAAAAAAACCAAAAGACATGCTGGCATGCATGAAGAATAAAGGAAAGCACTATTATATTCATTTCATAATACCAAAGAATAAAAAAATTTTTTTTTTCTTTCAGGAAAATAAATTCATCAACGTTATCACAATTGGAGGATACCGCAAAAAGTGGAAAATTCATCATACAGCAGATCGTAATTATTTGTATTTGTATAGTTGTATGATTACAATTTCAACCTGTTGTAATTTTCAAAAATAAAGCATTTGCCTTTTACATGACCTTTCCAAAAATTTTCAGAAAAAAAGAATAACGTGTTTCAGCTTTCACAGATTAAACAGTAACTCAGATTCACAGACAAAAAAGATATTCAGATAAACAAGACGAATTATTTTTCATGGAACTTTTCAGATAACTCGAAAAATTATTTCAGATTTAAGACACTCAGATTCAAAGGAGAAAACATATACAGATATTACGAAAAGGATCTTTAAAAATAAAATATTCAGCCGAATCAAGAACATTTTCAATAGAAATATCACCAAAAACGGTTCAATAGTGGTTTATATTATCAAATAATTTCAGTCCCAGGATAACGAGAAAAATGCCAAAAAGACTAGCAATTACGAATCAAAAGTTGAATCCCACAAAAACAAGGAAATTAATTGTTCTAGATACAAATACAGAATCTGCTCAAAATCATCTTCAGGTAGTAGTACCGGGCACATTCATGAATCAAATGATCACAGAATATACTTCAACGAATGTTGTTACTTCCATGACACCTTCAGAATCTACTGAAACCATTCAAAAAACAATAGTAAACGCGATCGCTCTTGATCATAGCTATTCGAATTATTGCCAATTGAATCAACTATACAGAAAAACAGTTACCAATGAGAAATTACACTTGCCAACTCTCGAATCCGTTCAATCTTCTCAATCAAAAAACGGTGAATTAAAATCAAAAATGAACCACAACATTTTTCATCAGTCACCCAATTCAATAATGAATAATAATATTATTGTGGATAATCCGCATGATTATTCAAGTTCAAACCCTCACGGAAGAATTGCGGAATCTAATTGTACGAAAAGAAGTAATCAAAGTGATTTTACACAGTCACTACACAGGCCTTCAGGATTGAATATTCAATTTCATAATATTAGCGAACATCCAGGAGCTAATGATTCCACTACCAATTTAGTGACAACAAATCAAAGTCTCATTCATCTTCGACCACATCACCGATTCGTGTATAATGTAACTGGAACTGTGGTTAATATGCGAGAAATAAACAGGATTTCTGAACATTACTTAGGTCCTATGAACATTAAGTGTATCCATTGCAAAGCATTACATTTCGCGGGGGAAACAGTTTCAAATAAGGGTAGTTCGTTTAATGATTGTTGCAGTCATGGCAAGGTTTTCATTGAAAACTTACCAAATCCACCAGAAATTGTAAGAGAATTATTCAATGGTGTTCATGAAAAATCAAATCACTTTTATCAAAATATTCGATATTATAATAACTCATTTTCACTCGCTTCCTTCAACGCAAATTTAGTGAATTTTAATACTAGACGACCAGGGCCTTTTTGTTTTAAAATTCAAGGACAGATTTATTATCAAATTAATACATCCCTGTATCCAGCGACTGGTCAATTACCCAGCTATGGACAGCTTTTCATAATTGACTCCAATGAAGCCACAGAGTATAGGCTGAATTCAAGTTCAAATTTGAACGCTGAAGTCGTTCAAGCTATTGACAATGCATTGAGACATTGTAATATTCATGTTCAATCATATCAAATGATGAAAGAAGAATTAGACTTAATGACTGCAATGAATAATGGCATTGAACCAGAACTTGAATTATTATTCACATTGAAGAAAGGCTTAGACAAACGCCGATTCAATTTTCAGCGGGTTAATGAGGTGGCGGCCGTGTATTCGACAACAGCAGATGGAGAAATTCCAGAATCATATGTAACCATTCGAAATAGATCAGATGGAGTTTTACAATATGTCAATTCTATGAATGAATTCGTCGAACCATGGACTTATCCACTATTCTATCCACATGGAACTAGAGGCTGGTCTGAAAACATGAAACAGACTGATGGCAAACGTCGAATCACAAGAAATGGTTATTTCAAGTGCCGGATGGCGGTTCGACCTGAAATAAATTATATCCTGATGGGGCGTAGATTATTCCAGCAATGGACAGTTGACAGTTATGTAAAAATAGAAAAGGATAAAATGCAGTATTTACGTTCAATACAACAAAAACTACGTGTCGATTGCTATGAAGGTGTAATGGAACATTTACGTCGGCGGGCTCAAGATAGCAATAGCTGTATTGGTAAAGTATGCATTCTTCCGTCATCGCATGTTGGATCTCCACGTTATATGCTGCAAACTTACCAAGACTCAATGTCAATTGTTCGTCATTTTGGCAAGCCAGATTTGTTCGTCACAATGACTTGTAATCCGAAATGGATAGAAATAACAGAAAATCTTCTCGAAGGACAAACTGCATCGGACAGACCGGACTTGGTAGCTCGTGTTTTTGAATTGAAAAGGAATGAGCTAATTAGAATTATCACTAAAGAGAAAATATTCGGAGACGTTCAAGCTCATATGCATGTGATAGAATACCAGAAACGTGGCTTACCCCATATTCATTTACTATTAATTCTGAAACCTAATTCTAAAATCACGACGGTGGATAGAGTAGATGAATATATTTCTGCTGAAATGACAAGTGCTAATGAGAATCTGGAATTACATGAAATTATAAAGAATAATATGATCCATGGCCCTTGCGGGGATTGGTGTTTAAATGAAAAGCAGCAATGTTCCAAAAAATACCCAAAAACATTCCAGAATGAAACAACAATGGATGAAGATGGTTATCCTTGCTACAAACGTCGAGATACAGGACAATATACTCGACGCGATGGATTCGAATTTGATAATCGAAGCGTTGTACCTCACAATAAAGAATTACTGCAACGTCTCAATTGTCATATCAACGTTGAGGTTGTCTCAAATATAAAGGCTGTTAAATATCTTTATAAATACATTTATAAAGGCCCTGATGCTGCCGCGATTGTAATTCAAGAATCGGATGAAAATTCAAATCAAGCAGTGATTAATCATGATGAAATTAAAGATTATCTAGAAACACGGTATGTCAGTCCTCCTGAAGCGTGTGCACGTATTCTTAATTTTCACATGCACGACAAAAGTCACACTATCACACGATTGTCAATACATCTGCCGAATCAACAAACAATTATGATTGATGAAATTGATAATGATGCAGCCATTCAAAGTGCTTTGCGGAAAAATACTACCTTGACTGCATATTTTACATTAAACCAGTACGATCGAGAATCGAGGAATTTTACATACGCAGAAATACCAGAGCATTATACATTCAAAAAACAAAATGCTGAGTGGATCTGGGCAAAACGAAAAAAGCATTTCAATGTAATTGGCCGGATATACTCGGTGAGTCCCACGCAGACAGAATTATTTCATCTGAGATTATTATTGATACATGTGAAAGGAGCAATCAGTTTTGAGGATTTAAGAACAGTAAATGGAATATTGCACCCAACATTCATGAGTACATGTCTTGCATTAGGTTTGATTGAAGATGACAATGAGTGGATGACAGCCATGCGTGAAGCTGAGATCTGGATGATGCCAAGACAATTGCGTCAATTATTTGTACGTATTTTAATGCATTGCAAACCTATTCATCCCGAAGAGTTGTGGGAGGAATTTAAAGATTCATTAGCGGAGGATTACTCACGAACAAGCTCTCTTTATCAAGCTCATTTGAAAGCTTACATTCAGATTAACTCATTATTAACTGCTGAAGGATCAAGTTTGGCAAACTTTCCATCAATGCCACAAATTAATGATGTCGATGATATTGACGATGATATGTTACCGGATCAACATCGTATCATTGGGTCAGACCAGTATCAAAAACTCAATGAAAAACAAAAACATGTTGTTGACACTGTTTTAATTCGAATCTTAAACACCACAACTGATAATGAATCTCGATGTATTTTCATTGACGGACCGGGAGGATCGGGGAAAACATTTATCTACACAACCTTATATCATTTGTTGCGAAGTCAAGACAAGAAATTGTGCACTATGGCTTACACTGGTATCGCAGCAACTTTACTTCCACGTGGAAAAACGGTCCACAAAACATTCAAATTACCAATTGCATTGTATCACGATTCATCACCAACTATTAAAGTTCAATCCACAGAGGCAAATTATTTAAAGAATGTTGATCTATTTATTTGGGATGAAGCTCCAATGGCACCGAGACATGCACTAGAATTAGTAGATCGTACTTTACGGGATATTATGGACAATGATCAGTCGTTTGGAGGAAAAATTGTGTTACTCGGTGGTGATTTTCGTCAGTTATTACCAGTCAAAAAATATGCTACACGCAGTGAAGTAGTTAACTTGTCGATCAAATTCAGCTTCTTGTGGCATGAATTTACGCGCTTCTGTCTGACCGAAAATATGCGTACTTTACCGGAGGAAGTTGAATTCACAAATTTTCTATTAGCAGTAGGTGATGGGACTATCAACATTAACGATTTCGATTTATGTCTGCCAGAAAATTGTCTTGCTCCTCTGAATGCTGATATTGTTGAGGATACTTATGGCGAAGTTATCAGACAAGGAGAGTATGAAAAATTGACAAAGTGGGCAATTTTAGCTGCAAGAAATAATGATGTTGACGATATTAACAAGAAAGTTGTGGAATTGCTAGACAAAACCACGGAAAGAATTTATACAAGTATTAACACTATAAAAGAATGTGATAATGGAATAATGGCTGAAGCACTACTACCAGAATATCTGGAAACATTGAATCCTCCTAATTTGCCACCACATGAATTGAAATTAAGGGTTAATGCAGTTGTGATGTTAATCAGAAATCTCTCCGTTAATGAAGGTTTATGTAATGGAACAAGACTCAGAATTTTAGAATTATCGAATCACTTACTAAAATGCAAAGTTCTAACTGGTGATAAAGTAGGAGATATAGTATTTATATGTCGTATCACTTTGTATAATGAAGATACTTATCCCTTTGTGTTTGGAAGAAGACAATTTCCCATTCGATTGGCGTTCGCTATTACAATTAATAAATCCCAAGGGCAAACATTTGAAAAAATTGGGATTGATCTTAGACGAGACATCTTTAACCACGGGCAGCTTTATGTTGCGTTATCACGTGTTCGTTGATGGCACTCGTTAAAGATATATTTGGGGGATCAAAGAGAATCTAGAGTAGTAAAAAATTATGTTTACAGGGAATTATATGATGATTATTCAAACACCTTAGTCGCTACGTAAAAGTCCTGTTACGGTCTTGAGAAAATTCGTTAAAAAAATGAGTAATTAATTGTTAGAAAGTCCTTGAAAAATGACTTGTGGTTAGAGATTTTTTCGAAATTTTTTCCAGTGGTAATAGATATTTTTTAAGATAGTTGATTTATTTTTGAAAATTTTATTCAAGTGATTAGAAGGAAAATTAATAATATTTCGCTTCCATCCGGCAATTTTTTCTTCCCGATTCACACCCTATTACTCATTCAAACTGATCAGCTGAAACTATAATTTTCATTTTACAATAAGAAAATTCTTATTGATTTCTTTGAAATTCACAATTGTATTCGCTGTCCACTAATTATGTTGATCATTATCAAATATGCATTTTGACGTCAAGTTGCATCATGTCGCTCATTCAAATTGCAAATTGAAGTTTTGAAAAACGTCCATTGGAAGGTATGCCAATGGTAGTCATATTTCAAGTTTCATGAGTATTAGCAATGACGAAAG
>NW_011888245.1:10363-12062 GCF_000806365.1 Fopius arisanus | reverse complement strand
TTCACTATCTTTTATCACCTGTAATTTATAAGAAAATGTTACATTTCTATCTATCTATTCTGAAAAAGACAAACATCAAGACTATCGATATCTCGAAAATCTGTCACACTTATTCCTCATTGGTTCAGTCGTCTGAGGCGGCTAATTTGAATTTGGAACTCATTTAAATTAACAATTTTTAATCCCGATTTTTGTAGTTAAAGCGCGTTGTAGCGCGCGCTCGTTCTCGTTTTTATAAAGAAATGTTGCACAGGCTCGGTAACTATTATCTAATGGGGCAATTAAATAGTACCAACTGAATTGAGAGGTTAGGTTGAGTCAATTGGATGATTAGGTAATAGTTGCCGGCTAGTTGGTACTATGAACGGCAGATGTATAGTATTTATTATTTATTTCCTTCCAGTAGATGGCGTGTGGAGTCAATTGCAATTCGGTAGCTATTACCAAATGCTCAGTTATCGCCAATAGCTCTCGGTTCATGTCATTAGAAACATTCGACAAAATCATAAAATCGACTAGCAGTTGAATAAAATATTATTTGTTGTATTTATGAATTACAAAGTCGCTCAACGAAAATTATATTGATTTAATATCAGTTAATTAATTAACTGCAACTGGAAATTGAAAAATGATTTATGATTCAATGACGCTGTTTGAATTATATTTGAAATTATTGGTTGAGCTCAAGTAATCCATTTATTCGATATATCTGGTAATGCCCAGGCGTACAATTGTGAGACTAATGATAATTGAGATTAATGGCGACAAATGCGGAGGCGGTGAGAATTATTTGCCGCGTTATTGATGGACTCGTTAATGCGTCTAATAATTCTGGTGATCACTTTCGGTTTGGGATAAGATGAGTTTTTGGTACACCATGAATAATGAAAAGATACTTTTTCAACTCGAGCTACACTTCATTCACTTCAACTTGGATTCATCAGAATTTAAAATAAACAATTACTTCTCCAATAATTTCAGCATTTAATTTTGTGGAAAAATTCGTGTGTCGAAAATAATTTTCTTTCTGCAATACGCGAAAAACTAAAATTAAAATTAAATTGATTCAAGTTTTTTTGTTCCGTTTAAAATTTTTATTGCATATTAAATTATCTATGTCCGAGGGTTTTGTTTGAGATTTCCGAACCTTGAGTATTTAAATAAGTTTATTTCAATGAAGATTATATTAGTGTTGAGTGGAATTTGGTTGCATCAAATTTAAGACTTTTCAGACTAAGAATTTTATGAATTTTTATGAATTTTAGAAATTTCATCACAAGACTCAGCGGAAGTGTTGGTTTGTGTTGACCGATTCTATTGTTTACATTTAGTTTCCATGGCTAGTATACAGTCATCGCATAGGCATTTCGATTTTTATCGTTCTTTGTATTGTTTGTGGTCACATGATAATTTCTGATAATTTTCAAGATCCGATTTCAACTAGCTCTGTATGACGACTTGCATTCCCTCGGTCTTTCCACCTTATTGATTTTATTTTACTCCGTCCGCATCTAGTTTTCTTTTCTATAATAATGTTTCAATTTTTTCACGAATGAGATATCCCGTAAATAGTTTAATCAGATGAGACCTAACTATTCAATCGAAAGAGACTTTAGAATTTAATTTTTCTGTACTCCGTCTTTTTTTAAAGGATTAATTACTGTGTCCTGACGACTCTTCATGTGTTAGGAATATTTCT
>NW_011888245.1:7010-8588 GCF_000806365.1 Fopius arisanus | reverse complement strand
TTAGGTAATATGGATATCCATTAAAAATCATTCCACTCCTGATTTTTAACACTTCTGCTGTCGAATGGAATCTTTGTCGAGGGGTTATTCGTTTGCTAATATTAAGACAGTGATTGCTGATTTCAGGTGATTTCAAGTGATTTCAAGTGATTTCAAGTGATTTCTTGAAGGTGAAATGATTTCAAATGACTTGAAATGATTTCGAATGCTTCGTCCCCCGATTCCAAGATTTTAACCGATTTTCAGTGACGCCAAGTGGTTGCAAATGATTTCATATGAGTTCAGAACTGATTTCATGTGATTTCTTGAAATATTTGATTTCAAATGACCAAGTGTTTTCGAAGGATTTCACGTGATTTCCGGTGGGAATGACACGATGATTTCAGTAATAAAAAGCCCATCGAGCTTTATAATCCTTTATTTTACGATTCTTTTATTTTCCCTTGAAATGTTATAGAATGTTATGAAATATCGAGGAATAATGTTGTTAAAAAACCTATATGTGCGAGAATAAATGTAAATGTAGTGCGTCGTTAAATAAATGAAAAAAGGATTCTTTCGTACCTATTAATTTGACATTAAATCTCGCAATAATTAAAGGATCTTTAACGAGGCGTTTACTATTTCAGATAGTTATTCCCTTAATTAATTCAACAGGGGTAATGGCGCCTATAAAATATATGACATTATGCATCGAATCAAAGGAGAAGCCCCAAGTGCGTCGGTGCCGCCTCCATTGATTTTTCATTTCATAACAATTTTTATTTTTGTCTATTTTTTCAGGTTTCCGATTTATATCTATATTTCCCGCAGCAATTCCGTTCCATTCTATTCCTGACTCGATATGATTTATTTCACTTTTTTTTCTGACTCCCCATGGAGGTGCTCCTTTTTCACCAGTATATTAATCATATCTCTCGAACAGTAGCACAAGAATAATAATGTTCAGTCACAATTTTTTTCTTGACTAAAAATCATTATTTTTTAGATCAAATGTTGTTTCGTGTAATGCGACTAATTGCAGATAATCAATTGCGACAATTGGAGCGCAAGGAAAAACCGGGAGATACGATAATTGCACGCGGTAACAACGTAATTTTACAATTAGTTAAACAAAAAATGAATGACATTCCCCAAAATTCCGTTTTATGATAATCTGCTGTTTCTGTCACCGCAATCCAATAAATCTTCATTTGTAAATCATTCAATTTACCTTGCCAATACCTGAAGTTACAATTAATGATATTTCGACACCTCATCGAATTGCCCTTTGGAGACCCTAAAATATCCTGATTCGAGCTCCCCATGAAAAATACGTGCATCGAAGGCATTATATAAGATGGGGATAAAGCCCTGACAGGCAACCAGTCATCCAGTCGACTATAAGAGACGTAATCTGAACCTGTGGTACCCAGAGACTACAATAAAACTGCCTTTGTGTGAGAGAAAAAAAATTCCACCCCGAAATTTCATCCCGTTGTCCGTGAATTGCACATACCTGCGCGTGTATACAATTCACATTTTATTATTAATTGACAATAAGAAGGAAGAAGATCGAAATCATTCGATTTCATTTCA
>NW_011888245.1:3375-5355 GCF_000806365.1 Fopius arisanus | reverse complement strand
AGGAATAATAGTAAAAAATCCGGCATTTGGACTCTTAATTCGTATTCTAACACAAGTCTGCATCAATGAACTTTTTTTCGAAACTAAAATATTATAACAACATGTAACACGTCTCAAATGATATTATGACAACATGTACAGCATCCATTTGCAATTATGTGACTGACCTAGTCTAGGCTCGATAATAATTGACGTTTATCACTCTGTGATAAGTTGCAATAACAAGTTTTAAACTTGTTTGGACCTTGATAGTTGTCCCTGATATACGATGGAGATAGGAACTTGTTTTTTGATACGATTATAGCTTTTACGATATTCCAGACTGGATGAATGAAATCGAATGAGTAGTTTTGGTGTAACTCCAGCACAACAGTAAATCTTCTTGCAAGATATGATAGCCAAGCTTGGCAGTGGTACCACTATCTGCATTCATCCACCGGCTAAATCTGTTTTGTTCCTAATTTCTTATCAGAGTATAGCAGTTTAATTCACAAAATATGTTACACACAAAAAAAACCCTTAATGCCCACACCTTTTTCATTGAAACTCCATTTTGTGTTTCTCAAAAATCATTCTTCAATTGAACTTATAAAAATGAACAAGAATTATAAATTTGTTGTGCGAAGTGCATTCTAAATGTTTCGATTTTAAAGAAACGATTGAAAATAACAAAAATGTATCCACAATATATTTTAATAATATATAATAATATCCACAAACAATTCGGTTTCCTTTATTTCACTAAATTTTCCTCTCAGTGTAGTAGAATCAAGGATGACGTATATGATATTATTATTATTATCATTATATTATCGAGAAGTATATTAATAGACTTATTTTGAGTATAACCTATATATTTAATTCCCGTACATTCTTCAGGTATTCCAGTGTGCAATGATACGGGATCACTCTCGATTGAAGTAGTTCGATTAAAATCGAGAACTTCACGGTCATCGCAAAACGAGTATATTAACGTACTGCTTAGTAAATGTCATAACCACTTTTTGGTGTAACAACCTCTGCCCATCCCTTTCCCCTTTCCCTAACCGCCCCTATCAATCCCTTCCCCTTCCATAATCATTCTCCACCATCTACCTCCCCCCTTCGACCCATCGCCATTACATTGGACCATCATGATTTCGAAGCCTGACCCTTATGAAGACTAACATTTAAGATCCTTGATACATCTAACCTTTAACCCATCTAATCTCTGAAATATCTAACCCTTATATTGCCCGACGTATTTCACCTGTCAAAATCTTGCTGTTCTGAATCTTAAAACACCTGACTCTTGCTACTTTCAACTATCAAGATGTCTGATCTTCGAAACAGCTGACAGCGTGCTGAGGTTGAAATCAGAATCCAAATCTGTTCCTTTTACCTCAGAATACTCAACTCAAATTGGAATCAGGATGATCCACGCCGAAACTGATTGAAATCATTTCAGACTGTCTGATCTCGGAAATGCTGAATCAGGTTTTCACCCGGTGTCCGTCAGGTTCAATCAAGCCTCGCTACGGAATTTTCCCTTAAAGTAATATCAACTCCTATTGTTTTCAATGTTTTTTAATCAAAAGGAACGATCAAGAGACGATCTTTGAACATTTTCACAATGAAAAATTCACGTTGCAAAGTTATAATGAAAGCAGGTCCACCTAACAATCAAATCAGTTTCATTGTCTACTTGAATTTTTTGTAAAAAGGTTGTGCTCGAGTTTATCTGCTTCATCTGTTTTACATTACGCGTTCCTCTATGTGGAAAATAATGAAGAGTTAAATAGTCTTTACCGACAAATAGAAAATGGAAAAAATCATGCTGTTTTGAATTTCTAAGAGTTCACCTTTTTCTTTTATTCGACCCTTAACCCTTTGGTCACTGCATCTGCCACTCCTAATTACCCTTCAAGAACATTCGATTCGTTTAATTACTGTCCTGACTGAGCTTTAACCCTCATGATCTGATTCTCAGTCTTAATTAGG
>NW_011888245.1:0-900 GCF_000806365.1 Fopius arisanus | reverse complement strand
TTGAAGCTGGTTTACGTATGAATTTATTTCATACCATTTCAATGTAATGTTTTTAATTTAATATGTTCCTGCATTCTTCATAATGATGTGCTACCAAAATATCACTGTTTATTTATCGCAGGACACTCTCACAATAATTCGTCGTAATTTGGACATTCTCGATTGAATGATGTAATACTGGTATCACCGGAGATA
Source organism: Fopius arisanus (assembly GCF_000806365.1). Lineage (NCBI taxonomy): Eukaryota > Metazoa > Arthropoda > Insecta > Hymenoptera > Braconidae > Fopius > Fopius arisanus. The sequence continues at coordinate 705 of NW_011888245.1, read as the reverse complement.
TACAGTGTCAGCACTCAAGGTATAAACGCAAAGCCACTGTTGCTATGTGATAACAGATTCAATTCAATCTCCACTGTACCGAGTCGTTTATATTCAGAGAAATATTTTAAATTGGTCCAATTTAGATATAAAAATATATAAAATACACTTTATATAATCATAGACGGATTTCTTTGCAAGAACAAACAGATGAAAGTCGTTTTCCGTAGAAAATGGAATAGTTGGTATAATTGTGCTTGATATTTTAAAGTTCAATTCTAATTGACGTTTTATTGTTATAGAATAGAATAGAATTTATTGACTTTGATGTTACAAATGGTTTTGCTTTGTTTCACATCTCCTCCTGCCTTTTATTGTTATATATATCTTGTTATATTGTAGAATGTGGGTTTGATATCGATTACATTCCATGTATTTTACACCCAAAATGGTTCTGATAAAATGGAGAATGAAGGATGAATGAAGAAGGAATGAAACAAGACGATAATAATTCAACGCTGGTTTTCTTGGAAATTCTAGAGACAAAAATGCAAATATCTCAACTTGAATCGACAACATGATCCTTGTTCATGTAAACGCCCACGAATGCGGAAATTAATTATTGAGATGACAAATTCTTTTATGTCTTTCTTGTTAATTAACTTTAGGTATTCTCCCGTGATTTATGACGAAAATCGAAAGTGGAAGGTAACTTTAGCGATTAAG
>NW_011888244.1:11238-12303 GCF_000806365.1 Fopius arisanus | reverse complement strand
CTTGCTCCAAGTACTTTTTTCTCAGAGTACGGCGGTATATATCCTTCAGATAATTATCTGTGTGAAATTTGAAACTGAAATTATAGATAACGAGTTAATCGCTTTTAAACAAAAACACGAATACTTCTAACTCATGGTGCTGGAATAATTAATCGATTTTCAACGAGTTTTTATGCACGTGATAGTAAAAAAAATGTCATTTAAATGGATCTTTATATTTTTCATAAGTGTTGAATTCTAATGAATCGTATGATTATTCATGAGATCCAGAAACTCGCGCAAATGCACCAGGTCATAGGTTAATAATTGTCATTTATTCACGAATTGTAAAAAAATTATTGAACATCTCTCGTGGCAATGATTATTTCCACTTTTTTTTTCTCCTACTTTACATTTGCAGAACTTTTTATTGGCACTAATAAATTTAAATGGGTCGAAATCTGATTTGAAATGGCCGGTGATAAATTATGCCCAGTGCGTAATAGTCATTAATCGTTGATATAAATTTATCTTGCAAAATCGGTGAATTTATGGAGATATGCGGTAGTGAGTTGGTTAAGTACATATTTCGAAATGTTTGTTCAATCGTCATGTTGACGTTCGTCGATAGCTAACCCCTAAGATTCAATAATTGCAGCGAGAGCAATTATAACATGTGTTCAACAGCTTCAATTGCATTCTTTTAATTGATTTCTCGTTGTACTATGATTTATAGTCTAAGCTAGGTAACTTTTTATTTTTTCAATAAATACCAAAATGTACCTTTCAAGATCACGTATGACTCGATGTCGTTAATTTATTGAATACACTAGGGGTTGACCCCCCGTCGGTGATTCTCTCAGGCATAACTACTGTCCTGTTACATTTAACCATTAATTATTCACCATACGTACCCACTTAATTTAATTATAGATCACCTTAACTCACCAACTCTTTTGTAAACATTGTCAATTATTCAAAGCGTTTAAACCTAATTTTTTAATTTGATTTCTGAGGTCCTTTTGTGGATCGGAATAATAAAATGCAGTGGAATTTAATCGATTATTGAGATTAGATAAATTGCGT
>NW_011888244.1:9915-10855 GCF_000806365.1 Fopius arisanus | reverse complement strand
GGATTTGTACAGTATTGGAAATTTTTGGTTTCTATTCTTAGATCATTGCTGTCTTTGCAATTTCGAAGTATATCGCGGCAGAACTTGCGCGAAAAATTATAAATCCGAAGATATATTTAAATAATATCCGGATATATTTGCGACCGAAAAAAAGCATGCCAAATAATTTATTTATCCCTGGGAAACAAAATTCTTACCACCAATACACATGACTATATCGTCGGCGCCGAGTTGGCAAAATCCAAACGAACCCCCAACCCTCGACTCCTAAATTCCACAGATTGGCATTTCTACGCTACTAGTCCCACGTTTGACGAGAGATTGATGCCCCACTGAGACTTTTTGATACGAACTTGTCTCCAAAAACATTTTGGGGCAAGAAAGAGGGCTCAAGGCGGAAAAGAAGAAAGGGCTAGAGCAAGTAGTGGGAGAGTTGGAAAGGGTTTCCCCCTCGGCCCTATCTCCATTGCTAACTGCGTGTGGCACAAAAAGGCAAAACTGGCTACTGAATTTTTACCTCTTTGTCTCACTCATTTCTCCCCCGTTCACATATGAGCCGAAGGAGACAAGAAATTGGGCAAAAAAAAAGGGGAGAAATGAATGAAGAGAGAAAAAAGTAGGGGCCAGAGGGGGGTAGGGGTTTGGAGACAAGTTGTGTGAGTGGAGAGAGGGTGGGGATACAAAAGAATACCGCTTGGAATTTTTGAGCGTCGGCTTCACCTCTGAAGGATTTTGCGATACCTTTTGAAACGATTCTGACTCGAAAATCGTTTACTCAACACACTCACGGGATTCGGTAGTTGTTGCTCCCCGTTATTTTGTTTCTCTATTCGGCATTATCCGGCGGGATGGTGAGGGCAATGAAATGCCCGACTTTGATTTAAAAGCAAAACAATGTTTTAGTGGAATTTTTACATTTTATTGTTAACACGACGAATTA
>NW_011888244.1:7272-8230 GCF_000806365.1 Fopius arisanus | reverse complement strand
GCGATTATTCAGCGAGGATTTTCGATGAGGTGTGCGTAATAATTCTGGGGAAAATAGAGGAATCACCATTAATCCAGATTTCCCGTAAATCTTGTGATGCGAGAGACAGAGAGAGTGAAGAGAAAAGAATGTCTTCCGGTAGCCGGAACCGGGCGCGACAAGTCGGGGGAGGGGGAGGGAATCTGCGAATTTTTCTTCGAAAATTTTCTCAAGACGCATGGCTTTGGCTTCTCTATTAAAACCAAGTCTGTCTTATGGAGGGAAATATTTTAATTTTCATATGGTGATTAATATAGAATATACAAAAGCACCCGAAGCTAAATTCCACAGTTCCATAATTATGAGTTTTATATTTTAGCATCATTGTGCAATATATAATCGTTTTGATTTAGATTTTCATTTACAATATTGAAAATTCTCTTATGAAAAAATAGTTTCGGGTGCAATTGTATATTCTTAACTGATCTTTTACTGAGTTTGCACCGTGAAAAGGAAAGGAAAAGGACAATTACGGGATTTCCCCGTAAAAATTCCGGTCGTTTCCATAATTTTTATCAGAACGATATTTCGCTTCAGAATTACAGAACTATAATATGGAGAGAAATAGTTAATAAAAATGAGGGAACATTAGATCGCTAATCGATTACGGAGGTGACCAAGAATTTGCGTGGCGATATCATAATTTTTCATTAATAATTTTACAATTATTTTATTTCTAACTTATCTTAATGGACAATCCTAATGTAAAAAGGAGAAAAGAAATTCATCTCGAAATATATCGAATGACCGTAAGGGTAGGACCCATAAGAGAAAGCCCCCCCTCCACCATGGCGTCACAGCAAAATTTTGAAAATTCCAAAAATCCCGAAAATCCGTGAATATTCGCGGAAACCACCGAAGGCTGCAAATTATTCCGCGAATTTGCACTGGCGCGGGGTAAACGTAAAAATAAAAAAAA
>NW_011888244.1:6007-7131 GCF_000806365.1 Fopius arisanus | reverse complement strand
ATCATTCAAATTTGTGTTTGAAGTTTTTTTTTGGTTGTTTATATGCAGAGGTGTTTTCGAGAAAAATTATATTGCTGGAACGGTATTTGTCGGTGGTTCTCGGAAAATTTAGTGGAAATATTGACGTATTTAGGTGTTAGTTATGCCATTTTTTCATGGCGTTTTTTTATTATTTTGGTTACTATTCCTGATGATCTATGGAATCTATGGAATGTGTCTCGGGGATTTTTTTCCGTGTCGGGTGAATGTGTAATCAGTACTAATCTTCAATTTTTAATTCGCGATTGTACACTGCTATAAATTTCTAAAAATTTCCGTCACTCAGTCATTTGAAGGTTCAATTAGCACTTGCATTCAATGTCAATTGAAAATCGCTCTTAAATCCTTAATCTATTTTAAAAACCCAACGAAATTGGGGATTTCGTGTTGAATGATAATAGATTTTTTAATTAAATTTTGAATCGTCACGTCCATTGTGAAAATTTAACATTAAATATAATTGAAAATTCCGAAAAATTAGTCAATTACCTGAATATTTAAGGAATTAAATGATTTACTCAATGAAACATTGTGCAGAAATCGTATCAAATATATCTCGCGATTATTAAAAATTTCCAATTTTCTCATTCGAAATTTCAAGTGTAATTTTCCAACAGTATGTGAATAACTTTTTTTAATTACCATAAATTCCGAAAAGTCTGCATTGGTATGTGCGTGCTCTTTAATTATATTGAAATACAATGGAAATATAATTATTTAATGGTGAGGCACAGCATGTTAATTGCAAATTTTTCTACTTGAAAATCTTTTCTCTATTATTTGAAAAAAATGATGAACCTAATCAATTTAATGAGGACGTAGAAACTATAATGAGTCTCAGAATCGAGTGGTAAAATCCTGGAAATCTCATTGCTCATTACCTATGTAATTAAATAACATCACAGTAAGCTATTTAAAACCAGATTTGAATAAATCCTCAGATGGATCTGAACAATTTTTTAATTCCCGAAACTCTCGATTCTCACACTTTTTTTTCTTCGCAGTTCATTCCCACTAAAATCCATTGATATTTTTTTCAAAAATTCAATTATAATTTTCCATAAATTTCACCCCGTGTAGTGGCA
>NW_011888244.1:3721-5066 GCF_000806365.1 Fopius arisanus | reverse complement strand
AGGGGTGTGTTTGAACACCAAAAGGGGCTGCTACTGTCCTCAGTTGCCCCCCGAGAGATAACATATCCCCAATCCAACTATCGATATCATTAAATCTCCCCTTGAATTCTCAATAATTAGTCATTAACTTATTAGTCATGGTTGATCCATGCAATCCCTTTCGATTCTCTAAACGTTTGGTTTCAATTATCCATTACCTCTGACATGAAGGACTGCACGAAAAAATGACAGAGAACATTTTTGTAGGAAATTTTATCAACTAAAAAAAAGTTTTTTGCCTTTTTTCTGTAAAATTCCAATTTCCCGAGATAATTCTCCCTTTATAAAACGTGGAATTAACAAAATTTTTACTCAATCTCAGGGCCTGAGGATTGAGGATCCCAAAATTAATAAGTTACACTTAAAAATAATGCGGGAGTGTTAATAAATAAAAGAATTTTATTTTTGTAATTTTGAAATTGCATTGAAGGAAGGAGAAAATTATTTTGAATGACTCCTTGAAGATTCTCAGATAAATAAATTATAAAAATCCGAACAAATTTTCATAATTGATGAGAGAGAGAATTTTTAAGAAGTGATAGTGAATGAAAACAATAGTTTTTTTTATTTTTTTAACTCATTGATTATTAAATTAATAACGATGAATTTCGCGAGAAATTGGGTTTATTGGGTGGACATTAAAATTTGTTTAAACATACAAAAATGATTAGTATCAAGAATGAAACAATCTTTAATGAGTATGGCTTTTATCCTAACCTTTGAATAGGTGTAATTTATGCCGGGGTAATTTCTCGAGAATTTCCAAGCGATTTTTCTCTAGTTCTGAAGAAAATGAACACAAATCTCTTCAAGAAAATCTTGCAAAATGGCGTAACGAGAATCCAATAAATTTCTCTCATAGAAACTCCGGAAAACCTCAAATTTTTAATAATTACCGTGGGAAAATGAAATGATTGTTGTAATTATTCAACACGGAGCAATCCAGTAAAACACCGGTTATCACTACCAGACGACCGACAGACAGCCGATAAACGACAGATTAATTTTTTGTTATCACTTTCCCCTCTTTTTGCAACTTCTTCCCTCCTCCCCTCTCCACGTTTTTCTTATCGTCACATTGTATTGATGGTCACTCGGTTATCAATCTGTTTGCATATTTTTTTAATGCCACGCATTTCCACAACTTGAACCCGCCGTTTTTTTATTCAACCGAAATAATGTGGGGTGATGGCAATTACAGGGGAAAAAAAATGGAGAAAAAAATAGTGACATTGTTAGGCTGAGTAATTAATGCTACAGAACAAATTGACGTTATTATCAATGTTGAATGATAAATAACAGCGCT
>NW_011888244.1:0-1015 GCF_000806365.1 Fopius arisanus | reverse complement strand
GGGGTGGTGGGATGGAGGGTTCGAGGGGAGGGAGGGATGAAGGTGGAATTGAAGGAGAGGGCTATCGATTAAAAAATGTCTGCCCTTCAAGACGGCCTAGGTCACGACCTGTTCGTCACCAAAAACTTTGGGGTGGGTTTAGATGAATGATTTAGGAAATCTATCGTCATCTTCGGAACACAATTTTTCACTAAAAAATTCGGATATTTTTGGTTGAGGCATGAATATTCGGGCGGAATTACGAATTAGGGTGGTTAGCACAATCAATTATTGTTATGGCGGGATATCCGGTTTTGGGGGGACCAGGGGTTTTTTTGACAATCAGTAGAAGTAAAAAGTTGATTGATCATTTGAAGGGGAAAAAAATCACACAGAATTGTCTGGCAGTTACGTAAACTTGAGTTTTACTTCAACTTTTCGTGATTTTTACAGAACATTACAGAAAAATTGACTATCCTGTGAAAAATAGACTTCGTTGAAGATTCTCTACTAAAAATATATAATGAATGTATTTAATCAGGGCACATTCAGGATCTCTTTTGTAACACACATTGTAAATTTTTTGCTCTTCGATTATTTCCTCTGTCATATTGTATATAGATTCCCTAAAATTTTGATGAATTTCGATGTAAACGGTGAACTGCAGTTCAATTGTGGAGGGCTAGTAAATATATTCTGATAAATATATCAAGTTTATCGATCGTTCGCCGATGGTTAATTTGCAGTTGGGTTGGCAGTGAATTCTGAATTTATGTTCCCATTAAAAATTCATGTAAGTTGGGGAAATTTCGGTGTTGAGAAAAAATTGAAATTTCATGATTTTTTCCCCCTAAAGCGAACTGAGGGTCAGTCTTTTGAAACTACTACTCAACTGTCCGTGAAATTTCAAATCTTTTCTAGCAGTTCAATATCTGACCTGAATAACCGTGAAGTTGAATGAAGGGAATGCTAAATTCGAATGAACACGCTCGATAAACGGATTTTTTCTACTTCGCGATGATGTCATTATTTGAAC
>NW_011888243.1:2132-12305 GCF_000806365.1 Fopius arisanus | reverse complement strand
AATTAACCACGAATGTAAATTGTTCAAATAGTTAAGCACAAACACAAATTGTCACCGTCAAAATACACACAATGTTCAATAGAAATACGATATAAACCAACCCACTAAATTAGGGAAAAACAATTGAAAAATACACAGCACAGAAAATTAAACGCCCGAACACACGACAGGTAGAATGAATTTGAAATTGCTGAATTCGCAATTTCAAACATTCCAAGCCGCGTTGTAACTGCCATAGAGTATAAAGGCAGATCGGCTAAAACCGCGCGGGCTGAGCGCCGCAATCAGGCGGTAGTACCGAGCGCCAACCTGTAGATGGCGGAGGAAGGAAGGAGATGTCACACAGGTGGTAAAACAGAACCACCCCAGCCTAAATTTTCTAAAAATTCATAAATATTAACGACCGAGAGCCGTAGAACGCAATCACTCGCCCGTTAGGGGGTGTGATATCCAAAAATTTATAAAAAAAATTCAGGCCACTTTCAACATTGAGAAAAATTTACCGACGCGTGATTTCGAAATTGTCTTTCGACGATTCCGAAATCACGCCAAATAACTCGGGCTACTTAAAATACAATATAAAAGTAGAGCAAAAATCAGCGAAAATTCGACCGTGTGACAAATATCACACCTCGAATTTTCGCCATCAACCATTCCCACTGACTCAGCTGACTCCCCAAATTCAAAGATATAAAATCGGATTATGAACAATTAATCTTTAGTCGCGGAAAAATCGTGAAACTATACTGTTCTCACTCTTTGGAGATTTACAATTCGAGTCATATAAGTCTTTTAAATCGGACTAGCGCCACGGCACCGATAAAACAATATCTTTTTGAATTACGGCAGTAAGCTAAGTCATCTTCTCCGTAATATCGATAGTTTTCGGTAAAATTGATCGTCGCCTGAGATCCGTAAGAATTTTCTCCATAAACACCTTTAAAATCATCAAGAGCTCCCGCGGCTCCAAGTGCTCTTTTTGAAACAAATTTTAAAGTGTGATTTCTCTTTTCTTTCCAAATCTGAAACGCAGATTTAGGAAATTCCGTCGGTTTTAGAAGTAATAAAGCCGGTCGTGTGTGTTAATATTCAGTGAGGCCGAAATACATTGAGGCTCACTGTATTTCCCAACAAATTTCCTACGCCCAGAGAACAAAGAGTTACACCTCTGGTTAAATAAAAATTGTAACCAAACAAGAACTGTAAGTAACGCTACTTTGTAAATTTCATTTTGTCATGCGAACTTTGAATTATATAGAATCAAATAAAAGATCACTCTAAATTGTCAAGAATCACATTTTATAAAGGAATATCAATTACAAGTTGTACAAAAAGATCGGCATAAATAAACATTCTGAGTAGACATTGAAAATCTGGCTTAAAAGAGTTGAAAGTATCCCTCTTTCCCAGACATTCTAATTAAATCTTCCAGGAACGAAAAGGAATATGAGAACTATTTGCATCTTATAAGGAAAAACTTCGAAAAACTTTTCGGGAACGAGTCCATGAGCAACACTCCGACTCAAATTATTTTTATTACCGTTAATTCGGAGGCGCATTTATTTTAACAATAAATAACGTGGTTTCCCGACCACTAGTCCCGGACATAACAGGAGTAACAAAACAGACAAACGATTTCAACAATCAGGCCATAGAAGTCTCGAGAGTCAATCGAATGTCAAATTAAGTATGGGAACAAGAAGAGAATTTAAATTTGACGTTTTACTGACTTTTAGGCTGTCTGCAATATCGAAGATATGTAACATTCAAAAAGTCCCAGGTGAGCTCTGTCGATTTCCCTTCAATTGATTTCCATTCTCCATTAGTGTTCTGACTAAAACCTCACGAATGACACAAAAAATGAAGTTGGCGCTCGTCTGAATTTAAAATAATCCAGAGAACCTTGAAGAAATCTGCAGATCGAGGTCTCCTGATTAACATGACATATTGACACATTTTATCGATTAAAACAACTAATTGGCTATCGGAATTTATACATTGTATCTGAATTTATTGCTTTGGGCACAGGGTGTTTCAATAAGCGCACAACACGTACAAAAGCCCGTGAAGAAGAGAAAAATACCCTGAATTATTATTAATGATTGGAGAAAGTGGTTTATTCATTTTTAATAAGTTTATGGCGTTATCTTTGACTGTTCGAGTTGGGAGGTTTGTGTCTGGATGACTGCCATATATTTAGGGATGGTGCTCACCTGGGATGGGAATTTATTATATTAAAAGAGTAGCTTTTAACGAATGTTATAGAATGCTATTTGCCCGATGGGATAAAGTCGTATTTGAAGTGGTACACTGAAATTGAGATGATACTTACCATGTCACGAGAACTGTCACAAAACCCACAAAAATCAGAAAAAATTTCACCACCTGTTGACAACACCAAGACCGGAAATGAAAGTGAGTGAAGGATTGGCACCACACCCCCAGCCAATGACCCAGTGCCTCTGCTGGCCGTCATTAGGTGTTAATCGAATCACTTACCGACACGGATGACCACCCACGCGGTCCAGTGACCCAGTGCCTCTGCCGGCCGTAATTAGCATGCTAATTAGGTCACACCCCTTATTTACCGACACCTGCAAATTAAAGATTAACGCGCGAACCGAAACCGTTTGAAAATAATAAATGCTAATTTTCCGAGAAAATCTTATCAAATGGAAAAGATTTTCTCCGCGGGGGCTGTAATGTCCAGATTATTTTCGACCATTCAAAAAATATAAATAAATTCTTAAACACAGTTAATCTGTAATGCTCAGATTAATTCCAATAATTTAATTAAAATATAAAAGGAATCAAATGAGCCGAACCAATGAAACACCGCCACGAAAGTTAAGCAATACACAAAAATCGCCAAAGACCTCGGGGGAATGTGCAACACTGCATTCCGCAGAGGCCATTGCAACTAAATTTCAACAGATACATCTTTTTTTTTTAACAAGTAGAGCCAGGCCGATGAACTTAAAACCAAAGAGGTGGAAATCACGCCACCTCTCTCACTCCAAAATTTGCGAATTTTCCGAGGAAAGAAAAAGCGTCAGCTCCCCAAAAAAAAAGGGGCAGTCTGAAAAATCCCGCTCCCGAAAAAGCTACAACTTCCTGGGGGAATAATTATTGGAATCGGTCCGACTTTTAGTTAATATTTCGGAGTTAATCTTAAATTAAAGTTTCGGAGTGTTTCCAAATAATATTAAGGAACATAAATTAACAATTGTTCGGGGATACAGAATCCTTAAACCGGGAGTAAATAACCTCTTGCAGATTAAGGGAACAAGTAGTGATTGTCAGTGGTGGGTGTGACTCAAAATTAACCATTAGGTGACTATGAAAAACTATTGAGACTCAAATTAATAAATAAAAATTCACCGAAACAACTAAGCGAAAGACAGGTATTCCACCTAAGTATCTGTGATAGTGTACTGATTGTCATCTGGCAGAGAAACGTGGTGGAATCACCCCAAGAATTCACATTTTAAGAAATAAGAAAGGATCGCAGTGAGTAATCATCAAAATTGTAAAATCCCCAATAGAACCATCAAAGATTGCAAGGGATTCCTCAAAATTCTAATTATTTTCACCAATCAATGTAACTCTATTTAAGCGCTCCAATAAAACGCAAGGTTGTACGATTCAAAATCTCTCCATTTTTCATTCATTCATTCAACTTGTTTATTCTAAAATTCACTAAAGGTAAGAACAAAAGAAAATTCAGCGTGGTCCAAAATAAATATTAATTAAGAAATTCCAGCTTATGATCAAAAAATCAATGTCCTTCGACGCGAAAATTCTCCGGACATAACACGAAGGGATGTCCATGTATTCAACATAAATAATATTTCCAATACACCAACAATAATTCTGAAACGACCTAATGCTCAAACTCCATTTACACTAATGATCGACACGGGCGCTGAAATAAATTTAATTAAACAAGGCTCGTTGACTCCCGATGACGAAATAGATTCAGCAAAAGTTATTCAAACAAACGGAATAGCCTCATCCGGATTGCTCACTCTGGGCACAGTAACGATTTCATTATTCGGGGAAGAGACTTGTTTTCATGTAGTGGGAAACGACCTAGGAACTCAACAAGATGGAATCCTAGGAACGCCTTTTCTTATCTCGAGATCGGCTAAAATTTATTACGTCACACGAAAATTGGAATTAAAAGATCGAGAACTCACTTTTTACACCCAAGATATAATTATCCTGCCTCCCCGAACCAAGAAAATGATTTTTCTAACGGTAGCGGACAATCCCCTCCGGTCGATTACATGCCCAGAATAACATTTGACAAAAAGGTATTTATCGGCCAAGCACTGGTGTCAAACCACAATGGAGGAATCTTCCTGTGTGCAACGAACACGGACGCAATACCGAAACTCATTAAATTTTCCCCCGTTACCCTTGAAGAATATGAAGAAGTAGACCACAACCGCATGGCTTAGCGAATAGCCTGAGTGAGCAAGGGGAGTGGACCCGAAAGATTTGAGAAATTACAGGAATTACTTAGACTAGAGGATTTAAATGAGGAAGAACAGGACGAAATCTACTCATTAATAAAAGAAACCCAGGATGTCTTCCACATACCTGAGGAACCATTGGGGTGTACCCACACAATGACTCACAAAATCATAACTAGTGATCCACTACCTATTAATAACAGACAGTACAGACACCCATCTATCCACAAGGAGGAAATTAATCGCCAAATCGATGAAATGCTGAAATCAGGAATAATCGGGGCATCAACGTCACCGTATAACTCTCCGTTATGGATAGTCGCGAAGAAACCCGACTCCAAAGGAAACAAAAGATGGCGACTTGTGGTCGATTTTCGCGCTTTAAACGAAAAAACCATCGGAGACGCATATCCGCTACTCGGGTAATTTGGGAATTACTGAAATACTCGTTCAACTCGGCGGTGCCCGATATTTTTTCGTGTTCGACCTCACTTCAGGGTTTCATCAAATCCCGATGGAAGCCACGGATAAGGCTAAGACAGCCTTCTCTACCCCGCACGGTCATTACGAATACAATCGAAGACCTTTCGGTTTGAAAAATGCGCCTGCAACATTCCAACGACTCGTGGACCAAACGTTAGTCGGACTACAAGGCCAAGAAATGTTCGTTTACTTATACGAGGTAGTAATTTACGCAAAATCGCTGCAAGAACATAGGCAAAAATTCTTGAAGCTAACGGAACGGTTAAGAAAAGCCAATCTGAAATTGCAACCCGATAAATGCGAGTTTTTAAAAAGGGACGTCGCTTATCTGAGATACATAATAGGCCAAGACGGAGTCAGGCCTAATCCAGATAAAATAAAAGCTGTAAAGGCTTTCCCTGTCCTAAAACCCCGAAAAATATTAAAGAATTTTTCGGTATGGCAGGTTATTACCGCCGGTTCATTGAAGGCTTTTCTCGTATAGCCAAACCATTGACAGCCCTTTTGAAGGACAAAATGCCCTACGAATGGAAGGAAGAGCAACAAAACGCTTTTGAAACTCTTCGAGATCATTTGATAAACGCGCCAATATTGCAATATCCAGATTTCAGCAAGCCGTTTAAGGTCACAACGGATGCATCTAATTACGCGATAGGCGCAGTTTTAAGTCAGGGGGATATCGGAAAAGATCTCCCTATGCATCGAGAGTTTTAAATAAGCCGGAGATCAACTATTGTACTATTGAAAAAGAATTAGTAGCGGTGATATTTGCCGCCAGGCATTTCCGACCATATCTATATGGACGCCAATTTACGTTGGTTACGGATCACAGGCCATTGGTGTGGCTCAACAGTGTCAAGGACCCACGTCTAGATTACTACGTTGGAGGATCAAACTTGAAGAATACGAATATAGAATTGTTTATAAGCCGGGCAGCGCACACGTTAATGCTGACGCACTCTCTAGAAATCCGGTGTTGGAAAACGACAATGCCGAAGAGGAAAATAAACCTATTACGGAGCAGGAGTCAGAGAAACCCTCTCCCAGTTTAAATACGAAAAGTATACATGTGGTAACGCGGAAAATGGCTGAGCAGGCCAAAGATGACCGTAAAATTGAATCGATTCCAAGGGTCGAAACCCCAGCTGCCCAGGAGGGGCCAGAGTCGGGCAGGTTGAGATCACGCACAAAGGCAATTACGCACGGTGGAAAACGCGCGCTACAGGACCAACACTTGGAAACTATACTGGAGGAACCCCTCCAATCTCAGGGAGAGCAAGTGCATGAGCCATCACCCGCAGAGAATGGTCAACCGCGCGACAACTTGAAACGAGTGGTTAAAACCGCTGGTGAACCCATTGGTACAGGGGCACAGCTATTACAGAAGTACAAGATGGTGAAGGAGTTGATGAATGGGCATCTCAAGTCCGGAGAAATACTCGTCCAACGTGAAAAAGGGACTATTTATTACAAAGCCATTTGGGATGGTGTAATGGATATGAGAGAAATCCTGGAAACTCTGAAAAACCTGCTGTTGAAAAATCAGAACAACACTCTGAATTTCTCCAACTCCCCCGATGGCGTCTACACCACATCATGGGAAAGCTTCAAAGAACAAGTAATCGAAACCTTTAAAGAGACCAACGTCCAGTTAATGGTCACTCTTAATACTATAAAGATACCGAAAGACGCCGATAGACCGGAAATCATAGCCGAGGCACACGCATCCATGATAGGCGGACACAAGGGCGTGACCAAGAAGCTCACCTGAAGCAGAAATACAGATGGGATGGAATGAAGAGGGAAGTCAGAGACTACATCAGAACTCGTTCAAGCTGCCAGAAGAAGAAACTTTTGCGCATGAAGACGAAGTAAACCATGATAATTACAGATACTTCGATCGACGCTTTCGATCGCGTCGCATTGGATATAGTGGGCCCGTTGCCTAAAACTAAGACCGGGCATATATACAGAGTGTCCGAGATAAAATTGTACTCGCAAATAACTATTGAATGTGGGTAGTAATCGAAAAATCTTTCAAATAGAAGTTGTAGGGCTCCAAGTGGGAAAAATAATGAGATATGTTTTGAGCATTTAAGTCTTCATGTTTTTATGCTACAAGCATAAGTTCATTTTTTTCATATGGGATCAAAAATTTTCTTGTAACAAAAGTTGTTGTACTCGATGAGATGAATCCAATGATGTCACACATAATGTGTTGGTTATGCTTTCTGAGCTCAAAAATACTAAAAATGGAACTTGTCAACTATATTTCAAATTCAGACACGATAAACAGAAAAATAAAGGAGAAACAAAAAGGCGCCAATGGATTGTTCTACTAGAAAGACGTTACAACAAGTGCTCAATGTTCCCACCATTCACTTCAAGACACAACTCAAGTCGACGTCGCAAACTCTGCACAACATTTCGAAGCGCTTGTTGAGGAATGTTGGCAATAGCGCCTCTGATACGTGTTTTGATGTCTTCTGCAGTCGTTGGTCGATTTTTGTAGACTACATCTTTAATGTAGCCCCATAAATAAAAATCAAGTGGAGTTAGATCGGGTGATCGCGGAGGCCAAAGAACAGGACCACCTCTGCCGATCAAACGACGAGGAAACAGAACATTTAGATAATTCCTTACACAAAGTGCAAAATGCGGTGGCGCACCGTCTTGTTGGAACCACCTTCTTAGTCTTGGGTCAAAGTGTACATGTTCCAATAAAACTGGGAGGTCATCTTGTAACAACTGTAAATAGCGTTGACCGGTGACTGTTCCGTTGAAAAAATACGGCCCAATCACTTAACCATCAACAATGCCACACTACACATTTACACTCCACAGATGCTGGTAGTCAATGTGCTGAGTCCAGTGAGGATTTTCCATAAACCAATAATGGGAATTATGACGGTTTAATGCGCCAGTACTTTTAAACGTCGCTTCATCACTGAAAAGGACATTTTGGAAAAACTCGGGACTTTCGTTCAAGATCCCTATGGCCCAGTGTCAAAAAGCAAGACGATCCTGTCTATCTTGTACAGACAGTGCTTGTGTCAATCTGATATGATATGGATGGTAACGGTTCGATTTCAAAATATCGTGAGCTGTGCTTCGTGGAATACCTGAATCTCTCTCAATTTCTCTTGAAGAGATGTGAGGGTTCATGTGAACCATGGCCAAAATGGTAAGCGTACGAGGATTGTCAGGATTCATCCGTTGTTGTCGTTGTCGTCGTTGTAGAACTCTTCCTCTTCGACAATTTCTCTCGATAATCCGAATGCATGAAGCTGAGGGATCACGTAATCGGTTTCGGTACCGTTATCGATACAATCGAACGGCCGCGCGATATGGACCTCAGGCATTCGCCCAAAACCAGTAGAATATCCACAACTTCATTTGGTGACTAAACCATGATACGCAAAATCACCAAAAAATAAACTGAACTCAATAATGACGCGATTCGTACTAACTAAGAAACAATAAACACTAAGGTACACCAGATAGCTCTGGTATTTACACTTTGGTTTTTACTGGGTCTTCTTTAAAGGCCACTTTCTGTTTATCGTGTCTGAATTTGGAATATCGGTGACAAGTTCCATTTTTAGTATTTTTGAGCTCATAAAGCATAAAAAACACATTATGTGTGACATCATTAGATTCATCTCATCGAGTACAACAACTCTTGTTACAAGAAAATTTTTGATCCCATATGAAAGAAATGAACTTATGCTTGTAGCATAAAAACATGAAGACTTAAATGCTCAAAACATATCTCGTTATTTTTCCCACTTGGAGACCTACAACTTCTATTTGAAAGATTTTTCGATTACTACCCACATTCAACAGTTATTTTGGTGTACAATTTTATCTCGGACACCCTGTATATATATATTGACCATGCGAGACGACTTAACGAAATTTTGTATGGCTGCCCCGCTAGCAGAGGCCTCCGCAGCCGAAGTAGCGACGGCCTTAGCTAAATACCTCATATCTTTATTTGGAACTCCACACGCGATCTTAACTGATCAAGGAGCGAATTTCATTAGTAAATTAATGAAGTCTGTGACGAGGCACTTTTTTAACCCCTCCCCTGCCCCCTAATAATTGCTTTTTTCTTAGATTTAGTTAGATATAAGTAAGTTAAGGAAGTGATCAGGCGACGAGGTTATAAAACCTGTCACCGTTGGCTCCCACTCCCAAAGATATTCCTTCCTTTTGCCCCGTGCCCCCCTCATCGCTACACTCACGTCGCTGGACGCGACATCATCGAGAGAAGGAGAAAACGCCTCACCCAGCCGCCGTTCCCCTCGTCGCCACACGCGTTGGAGGAAATAACTGCAATCCACCATCACTACGTCACGGCCCACGTGACCTGGAAGAAAAGAAAACCCCCCACGACTACGTCACAACCCACGTGACACCGGAAAAGAAACAGAACAGTCCCTAACAATAGGGAAATTAGAAATAATAACAAGGACACTCGATGACCAGTGTCCCCGATTGACCCCGATTATCACCGATAATCGGGGAAGAACGAGCACGAGTGATGCGACGCCATCACTCGTAATACAGCTGCCCCGTGTAGAAGAGAGATTTCGAAGAAAGACTGAAGAAAGTTTGAAGAGAGTTAGAAGAGAGATTTGAAGAGAGATTTGGAAGGAAGTGTGAAGAGAGTGTGAAGAGAGATTTGGAGGAGAGTTGAAGAGAGTGTGAGGAGAGTTTGAAGAGAGTGCGAGGAGATTATGTGGAGAAATTGTGAGGAGATTCGTGACCCAGGAGTGAGGACTAGGAGGATAAGGATAGCCCTGTGTGGACGATTTCGTGTGGAGGATTTTTCCTGAGAGGATTAGAATCGTCACCATCCCCGTGAGTACCCTTTCTTACCTTTCCCACCCCAACAAGTATTACCTAAACACCTGTAATAATATTTCCCCCCAACGGTGAGCCTCTAAATTTCATAATTATAATTATTTAGTAATTACGATTTCTTGTGTCCAGGAATAATTGTTAGACAATACTGAGCCCCCCTAAATTTGATTAATTCTTCATTCGTTCCCCTAACTTCTCCCCTTTTTTGCAAATATTTAACTTCCCCCCTTTTCTTTTGCTCTCGTTACAAATATTCTTTTCTTTTTTTTTTTTAATGATTATTGTTTCTCCATGTGCCGCAGGCTGGCTGGCCTTAACCCCCCCCCCGCCCCTCGAGTAATTA
>NW_011888243.1:0-1782 GCF_000806365.1 Fopius arisanus | reverse complement strand
CGCGAATAAACCACCGCATTCCAAAGGGGATTATTAAAATTAAAATCAATAACACCAAAGTAAAATCCTACGGATTGCAGTAATAATGTCACTTCCCGTCATTGACAGGTACTATTTAATTCGAATCATCCCTTTAACTTTCTGAATTTAACTTTCCCATCAAACTCTGAAGTCCCTTTGAATTTCAATTTAAAATTAAATAAAAGTTTTTTTTCCATTCCCTCACAAAATTGTTTTTTTTGTTTGCTGGTCTTATCAATTCGCCCCTTTCTGAGATTTTGATGGTGTACCATTTTTGCCGAGATTCAAATTCCTCTCGCCCCGATCGTCCCCGACCATTACGGACCGACCGCCAAACTGATTTAATTTTCCCTTGAAATAATTGTGAAGTGATTGATTAATTAGTTAATTCTCCCGATATTATATTTTTTTTTATTATTGTAGATGAATTAGGTAGAGAGAATTATTTACTATATATTATTATTATTATTATTACGAAGCTATTATTACGAAGGTGCCTTCTCACCGCCGCTGCACAGGTTTTGACGGATTTTACGGATTTTCAGCCTGTTTCGCTTTCTTTTTTTTTCTTGTTTTCTTTCAATTAGTCCGAATATTCGTGCTGCCGGAGGCGCACAAAGCGCGTCAAAGATTTTTGTGCTGCCGAGGGCGCACCGCTCGCGTGGTCTTCTTTCTCGCGCGCAGTCTCTCGTGGGTTTGGTCACATTAATTAAAAATGGAGCCCAATTTAATTGTCCTCAACCCTCCCACATCTGACCCCGGAATATCCACTGCCCAAATTACCACCACCACCACCACCACCGTCACAACCACCACTGCCACTACCCCCTCAGCCACGGCTTCTGGCCCATTCCACCCCCTTCCCCCTGCCATTCCTCACGACCCCCTTCCTACCCAAATAGACCAATACCACCGGGAATTAGAAATTCAGTTTGAGTCCCTCACCCCCCGTAGTCAGCTGATTTTATTAGATCCTTTGGGTATTGAAAGTCGCGGGGTGTTCGACGCGTTATTGAGGATAGATTCGTACGGTTTGAGGTTCGGAAAAAGTTTGGCGAGCACACGGCCCCCTGGGATGACGAGATTGACTCTATGAGGATGCCTATCACCACCGCCGGTTTTCGCGTTATCCCCGAAGCTGACGGATCATTTACTCTTCGCCCTTCTGGCACCCTCCGGACGGGACAAACTCTCGGGGCATATCAGGACACCATCAGTTTCGAGCAATCATCGACCTCCTTACCCCCGAACCTCGTGTACCCTTCATATTCCCACCCCAACAAACCTCCATCCTAGGCGACAACCAATCTTCATCCCCAAACGCCCACTCCACCTACCAAGTCGACCACCCTCAATTCCTCGCCACTAGTTCTCGATATTACCCCACACAGACCCTCCCCTCAAGACCCGTGTTTACCCCCAGGAATTCATACCCAGTATATTCTCAGACCCAGGACCCATTAATCCCACCCCCTGAACCCTCAACCCATATAACCACGGATCCCTCCCCTCCTGTTGGGTTCGCCCAAACCCGTCTCCAGGATACGTATAGGGCCCCCTTCCGTGAACAGACACAATACGACCTGCAGTCTCTGGATCTGAGGGTTAGTAACATTTTTAAAAGGGATGGAATTGTTATAGACCCGAGCGGTTGGGTTCGATATTAGGGATAGATCACTTGCAGATAATTAGAAATTAATATCTCTCAAGGAGATTCAACTTTTTAATGAAAAACGATTTATTAAATAAATAAAGTCTTGA
>NW_011888242.1:18317-20953 GCF_000806365.1 Fopius arisanus | reverse complement strand
ACCCATTTCATCCCCTAATCATCATTATTTTCAAAGAAAAACCGTGGGCTACATGCCGACGAGGACTTAAATCTTGGAGATTTAAGTCTCCAACCGCCCGCTGCCCACTTAAAAATTGATAACTTCTCCCCCAATTAATGGTAAGGGATGAAACCAAGGGAATTCGCTGGGGAATTAAATTCCCCGTCGATTGATACCCATTTCATCACCTAATCGTCATTATTTCAAAATAAAAACTGCGGGCTACCTGCCGACAAGAACGAAAATCGTCGAGATATTAGTCTCCAATCGCCCGCTCGCCACTTATAAATAGATAACTGCTCCCCTAATTAATATTAAGTAATGAAACCAAGGGCATTGGTTGGGGAATTAAATCCTCCGTCGATCGTCCTTGGTTTTACCCCTTAATATTGATAAAGGGAGGAGGGACACATTTCTGCTGTATTCACCGTCGTGCGTTCTGTTTTCCCGCACTCCTAATTGGTCAAAATCATCATCCAGTATGTTGAAGAGGGCGCGGCTGATCGCAAAGTTGCTCTGGAGCTTTCGATCCAGAACACCACCCCCAAGTTCGAGGTAACATTTAGACGCTGAATTTCCGGACAACGTGAATAATACATACTGAACTCCGATGATTCGTGCTGGTATTAAAATTGCTCTCTCTCCTTGTAATTATCATGAAGGATTGAACTTAAGCTGCTCTATGGAGAATCAAATTCTCCATCGACCAACACCTGTTTCATTCCTTTATTTCATTACCTACAAAATCTTGCGCGCCGTAAAAATAGACCTACTCGTTGGGAGTGATACGATGCATTGTCCATGACGATTATCGATGGCTCCCGGATGTTGGGGACTAGTCTTTCCTTGAACCATTTCTGGAATAGTTCTCCATTCATGTCACCATGATAATCGTCATCTGGTCTTGGTTTGACAGCTGTACGGTAGAATAGCGAGCATTCCGGAACGAAACCACTCCTCCCGCCAGCATGACAGATCAGGTACCGGTCACCAGTCGAATCATTCCTGACTGAGCAGCTCCGGACATCACTGTCCTGCCACTCTTTCGACTTCCCTGTTCCTCGTCGATATGTCCAAGTCTCATCTTGGTAGACAATCGGCTTGCCTTCGTCAATCACACGCTTCATTTTTTTGAGGAACTGGATCCGTCTGTAAGCGATGTATGGCTGTTCTTTGAGGTACCTAGTACCATCACGCTTACAGTAGGTGAACCCAATCTGATGAAGGACTTTTTTCAGCGTCGTTTTTCCTCCGGAAAAAGCGATTTCCTTCGATCTTGAAAATAAAATTTATGATATTACTACACTCATTCAAATTTCAAAAGATCAACTAATAAATGAAGGAGGAACATACGCAATGACCTGCAGCAACTTTTCGATGGTCAATGGTTCACCTGCATAAAAAAGTTAATATATCATTCATCCTTACATACACAAGATAACGTTGACTCGTTAGATGTCCAACCCCGAAAAAGGAAACGATTATTTTATAATGAAATGTTCGTGAAGGAGAATTTACTTTGTACATAAAGTATTTTATAACATTGAATAAATTCTCCCCCTTAAAGTGGTAAAATACGTTCTAGAAAAGTTGAAATGCCTCAGAAGAAATGGGACGAATCTTCATATAGTTATTGTGTTAAAATAGTACCGAACTTTTGCAATAGGACTACACAAACATTACAAATTCTCTACTCTTACGTTTTTCTGCATGCTCATAAATTACATCGCGAATTTCGCCCTTTACTTCATCACTAATGGTGAGTTTGGGTGCAGTCCGATGCCTGTCTTTCCCTGGAGTCGAAAATGGTTCACCTGTCTCAGCATGCTGCATAATTTTCGTAATAGAAGGGAGGGATATTCTCAGCATTTTCGAGGTTCTCTCTCTATAGAATACGTACGTGCAAACATGCAATAGAAGATTGTGGGAATAGAAAAGGGGATTAGTCAACACTCGGTTAAGCATGCTCTACACACAGAAAAGTAAAAGAATTATGTCAGGAAGTATTCGAGGAATATTCCCATTTTTAATTGTGTTGTATGACCAGACTTCTGGTATTTGCATCGTAATTTCCCGCAAACATCCTAAATTTTATTTTTTCTTCCATAAATCGGAGAAAACGTGAAATGCACGATGACTAATTTTTCAAGTACTGGATCAATCATCAAATTACTATAGTAATTAGTGTATTTTCGACCCCTCACTATTACGGATGCACATACAGTGTTATAACATGTTTCGTATTAGTATAAGTAGTGGAAACAAATGTACAGCTTACATAATAAGATAGAATTGGACTGTACCGTGATTAAGAAAAAATAGGGTTTCAAACTTATTGAAAAACATGAAAAATATGTATTTTTCCGGAAATTTTTCAAAGGTCGCCTCTGAACTAGATTTGCAACAGGAGGCAACCATTGTTGAGGACAAAAATGAAGGAACCAGTATTAGTACCTGGGTTGCTGCAAAGGGATTATGCATTGGCCTGCTCGCTGCTCCTCTTCATTAAAACAATAAACAGAGTATACCGCCATTTGGAATTGACTATTGAATGGTCTTCCTCGTTTATTACCCAATGAAATAGACCACGGCTTCCGATTTGAAGACCTCTTCGG
>NW_011888242.1:16223-18307 GCF_000806365.1 Fopius arisanus | reverse complement strand
TAAAATACGTTCTAGAAAAGTTGAAATGCCTCAGAAGAAATGGGACGAATCTTCATATAGTTATTGTGTTAAAATAGTACCGAACTTTTGCAATAGGACTACACAAACATTACAAATTCTCTACTCTTACGTTTTTCTGCATGCTCATAAATTACATCGCGAATTTCGCCCTTTACTTCATCACTAATGGTGAGTTTGGGTGCAGTCCGATGCCTGTCTTTCCCTGGAGTCGAAAATGGTTCACCTGTCTCAGCATGCTGCATAATTTTCGTAATAGAAGGGAGGGATATTCTCAGCATTTTCGAGGTTCTCTCTCTATAGAATACGTACGTGCAAACATGCAATAGAAGATTGTGGGAATAGAAAAGGGGATTAGTCAACACTCGGTTAAGCATGCTCTACACACAGAAAAGTAAAAGAATTATGTCAGGAAGTATTCGAGGAATATTCCCATTTTTAATTGTGTTGTATGACCAGACTTCTGGTATTTGCATCGTAATTTCCCGCAAACATCCTAAATTTTATTTTTTCTTCCATAAATCGGAGAAAACGTGAAATGCACGATGACTAATTTTTCAAGTACTGGATCAATCATCAAATTACTATAGTAATTAGTGTATTTTCGACCCCTCACTATTACGGATGCACATACAGTGTTATAACATGTTTCGTATTAGTATAAGTAGTGGAAACAAATGTACAGCTTACATAATAAGATAGAATTGGACTGTACCGTGATTAAGAAAAAATAGGGTTTCAAACTTATTGAAAAACATGAAAAATATGTATTTTTCCGGAAATTTTTCAAAGGTCGCCTCTGAACTAGATTTGCAACAGGAGGCAACCATTGTTGAGGACAAAAATGAAGGAACCAGTATTAGTACCTGGGTTGCTGCAAAGGGATTATGCATTGGCCTGCTCGCTGCTCCTCTTCATTAAAACAATAAACAGAGTATACCGCCATTTGGAATTGACTATTGAATGGTCTTCCTCGTTTATTACCCAATGAAATAGACCACGGCTTCCGATTTGAAGACCTCTTCGGAGTAGCATAGGGCCTTTTGTATTTCATTTGGAATCTACAGTTTTAAAGGGTAAAAAATAAAATATATTCCATCAGTATCGCATAGAAAAAAACTGAAAACAATAATTAATGGAAGAGTTGAAATAGGAAAAGCTAACCGATCTTATCCAAGCAAATATTTCAGGGACCGCTCTGCCGTTCAGGCCCACCCATAACACAAACACGCAATGTTGTGAAAGCTACAAGTGTATTAAATTTTAACTCGCTATCTCAATTTTTGGTCATTTATTTATCGTGCATACCAAATCGTTGATGATAAAACCGGAAAACGGCGGTGTCAGGAAATCTCATGGGAACGAATGCTGATATTTTGATTGTTGTAGATCAGGCCCATTGAGACGAGTATTTTTATTAGAAAAAAAGCGCCATCCGTCAAGTAGTTTTTGAAATATTCATAAGAAACGCAATATAAAGAAGTTCTTGTATCTCAGGAACAACTAAACAGATCGACTTGAATCGGTGCGTCAATGTGAAGCTCAATAATAGCTATCATCAGTTGCAGGTCCAAAATTATCTAAAAATAAGTCTTGAAAAATTTTGATTTTCCGTGACATACACAGAGACATAATCTAAAAACATCGTTTTTTCTCGTTTCGAAAAATTCGAGGCCACTTGCAATTGAACTGAGGGAATCAAAAAATCAATCTAGTACGTGAGTTGCACTCGGAATAAAAAAATCACTTTTTTAATTTTTTTCACATTCATAAAAACTTACAATCAATCAATTAAAAACATGCATAATCATTAAAAATTCAACAGCCGGGACGTCGCTGTCTTAAAAAAAATTGGTGGACTTGGGAAATGATTTCCACCATCTGCGGACGATTGGGAAATGGGGGATGCAGTTCCTGATAATTTGCAGTATAAAAAAGGAGCCATGCTGTCCTAATATTGTGGCCTCCATCCTGCGATACGAATACTTTAAAAAACTTGACCCTCTGCTCCCATGTCATATTCATCCTCGTGGGAAACGATTTGACGTAATATAATTGAATACTAG
>NW_011888242.1:3833-5642 GCF_000806365.1 Fopius arisanus | reverse complement strand
GCGTAACCTAGCATGGTACACTTCAGTGTTTTATCCCACACAATACGAGCCCATTTAACTTTGGCCTCCGTTTAGACGTAACTGGTCGCGGTCAATTCAGTTTTGGGGGTCACCCTCTTGAGAAAATAACCGATCGTCCAGCCGCCCGTAGGCCGCAACAAGTGTACACGTCTTTTTTGTTTTTAGGAAAATTTCATCCGTTGTTAAATGTACTTGGGCATTATATTCTTATGAAGTGATTTCAATATATCCAGTAACGATGACATTTTGCCATGTACCGAATGGGTCAGAATATTTGGCGGGATGACATTTTTCATTTACGTCAACTGATCCAGCAAAAATTATTGGTCTCATGGTAGTTCCATTTATAATTAATCCTGTTAATAAGGTGTCACCTATTATAAATTCTCTTTTCTTATGTAGGTCCAAACAAATTTCTCTGGAGACTTCACGAATATAATACATCTTTTCTCCTTCAACCATTGCGGCATGTGAATTCATTCCGCAGTGAGTTATTAGGCGATTGATTTTGATTTTACATTGAATAACCTTAGTTTCATGATAATCTATTAATTGAATTAATTGAATAAAATTTTGGGTCACTTGTACGTTTTCCTTATGAATTTTACATTTCCCAAAGTTAAGAAGTGATATAGTCATGATGCTCGTGGTCTGTGTTCCATAATCGTATCCGATCATTGCATGGGATCTTCCGATATCCCAAAGGATGATCATGATTAGGAACTTCATTCTGAGATTTTCCAAGTTGATGATTTGTTAGCGCGGTTGATCTTCCTTTTCCAATAGGGTTTTATTAGGATGGGTGCGTGCTTGTGTTGATGATTCACTACAAGGGTTGATGAATGAAAATCTCAAGCGGTTAGTGTGAACGACTCGTGTCCTTTTGTTATTTAACTGGATTTTCGCCTCTCCCTTAGGATATAATTCCAATATTTTGTGAGGTCCGGTGTATTGGTCCTTAGTTTTGGTTACCTTTCCTCCTTTTAATAGAAATACAAAATCTCCAATTTTGAATTTTTGTGGGTTAATATGCTTGTCGTAATGGCTTTTGGATTTTAGTTTTGCAGCAACTAAATTATCATGTGCTAATTTTCGGATGCCATGAAGCCGTGCAACTAAATCAACTAGATAATTGTGATAGGTAGGAAGTTGGTCACATTCATGGAGAGGTTCACTTGAGGGCAATCTAGCGAGTTTTCCAAACACTATTTCGTAAGGTGTATGTTTAGTTCCTTCATGTACACTGGTATTATAGGAGAAGGTGGCCAATTCCAACCACTCATCCCAATCATCATCAGATTTGGCGTATTGTTTCAAAAATTCACTTAAAGTGTGGTGAGATCGTTCGAGAGAGCCATTGGATTGGGGATGATAAGCGGATGTAGTATATTTTATTATCTTAAATCGCTTAGCAATTCGATGCATCATACCACTGGTGAAGTTGGTTCCTTGATCGGTTAATATGGCCTTTGGGGCCCCGAAAGAACAAATGAATTTTTTTATGAACGCGTCCGCAACTGTGGTTGCTAAAGCGTCTGGAAGAGGCACCGCAATTAGAAATTTTGAGAAGAGGTCCTGTATGGTCAAAATCCAAATATTTCCGCCCTTGGTTAGTTGTTTCGCGCCGACTAAATCCATTGCGATTTTATCAAATACTGTACCCGGTGTATCAGTAATGATCATGGGTTGCTTAGTTTTTACCGTTTGTAACTTTTTTAACTGACAATCTAAACATTGTTGGATTCGACGCTGTACATCTCTTTTTAAATCTTCCCAAATAAAATTTTG
>NW_011888242.1:0-1103 GCF_000806365.1 Fopius arisanus | reverse complement strand
GGGCTGAAATATAAAGGGGGAGGGGAGCTTGTGAATAATTGGTGGACGTGATGATTTAATATTCTATATTTCAATTATTTTCCACACAAAATTCATACACCACAATTCAGGCCTTTTCTTATAATTAATCAAGGGTGGGGGGTAAGGCCAGCCAGCTTGCGGCACACGGAGAAACAATAATCATTAGAAAAAAAAAGAAAAGAATATTTGTAACGAGAACAAAAGAAAAGGGGGGAAGTTAAATAGTTGCCAAAAAAAGGGGGGAAGTTAGGGGAACGAATGAAGAATTAATAAAATTTAGGGGGGCTTAATATTGTCTAACAATTATTCCTGGACACAAGAAGTCGTAGTTACTAAATAATTATAATGATGAAATTTAGAGGCGCACCGTTGGGGGGAAGTATTATTACAGGGGTTCCGTAGATATTTGTTGGGGTGGGAAAGGTGCTGAAGGGTACTCACGGGACTGGTGGCTACTCTAATCCTTCCAAGAAGACACGGGGAACTCCTCCGACAATTACTCCACCAGAGCCGTCCCTTCCTGAGAATCACGCCCGGGTTGTCCTCCACAATTGGATACGCCACACTCTCTTCCACGCTCTACTCTCCACACAATCACTCCTATAATCTCCTCCAAGCTTCTTCAACACTCTCTCCACCAACTCTCACCAAACTCACTCTACAAATTCTCTCCAAAACTCGCTCTACAAATTCTCTCCAAAACTCTCTCTACAAATTCTCTCCAAAACTCTCTCTACAAAACTCTATCTAGAACTCTATCCAAAACTCTCTCACACACGGGGCAGCTGTATTACGAGTGATGGCTTCCCCATCCTCGTTATTCTTCTTCCCCGATTATCGGTAATAATCGGGGTCAATCGGGGACACTCGTTATCGGGTGTCCTCGTCCTAATTGTTTGTTGTTCCGGGGTTTCCTTTTCTTCCGGGGTCACGTGGTATGTGACGTCGTCTTGGGGGGGTTATCTTTCCTTCCGTCGGCGCGTGTGGCGACGAGGGGAACGGCGGGTGAAAGGGCTTTTCTCCTTCTCTGCAGCGATGGTGTTTCTGCAGGCGTGAGTGTGTAGCGATGGGTGGGCGGGGGG
>NW_011888241.1:10737-12270 GCF_000806365.1 Fopius arisanus | reverse complement strand
ATTATCTCTTGACTTGTCTGATTCAGCAATCGGTTTATCAAACTTGCCGATACCGGTCTCTGTGTCAGCCAGATATAAAGACAATACATGCCGTTACACTTGAAGGCAATGGACTGATGAAGAGATAAATGATTTACAATCAACAATCCTGAACTTATTCTTCAGTCTTAATTGTAAGAGCTCAGCACTTTACCTCACCACCAAGAATAAGTTGTGACAAGCTGGTGATCAGATTGATGCGGAAAAATATAAGGTATTCTCATTTAATTATTTAATTACTCCCAAAATGCCATAATCCTGGAATAATATTCCTGCGCTTCTAAACTTTTTACAAATTCATAAAATGTTAGGGAACAAATTAATAGAAAAAACCGTATATTTTGTCGGAGCAGAGCGATTAACAATTTGTCACAGAATTGAAAAAACCGATGATTTTGCCTAAAGGGGGCAGAACATTAATATAAATTTCAATGAATATAAATTATTCACTGATTATGTCAAGAGAGAAGGCAAGGTGAAGACTGCCTTGCGGTGTAGGATGATTTGAGATCCCGTTAAAACATTTGGAAATAATCAAAGACCGGTTGATTACTTAGACTGTCGATATTGATTTGCATTTTCATCGATTATTTGGAGATGCCATGGCCACTGTAGACGGAAACCAGTAAAAATACTTAGTGCTAGTCTATTCACGATTTACTAAAAGGTTTTTTATTTAATGTATCTGATTTGTATAAAATCAATAACAGATTTATCTCTCTCATTTCTCATTATCTCAGTTAACTAATGGATATGATGTTCCTCAAGCAGGTCAATGGCATTCCGAAAATATCTAGACATTAATTAACTACTCCTCAGTAAAATAAATCAAGAGCTCTCATTTCATCAACAGATGAAACCAGACGTAACATGGCTTCTTCGGTCCCGGCATTTAATTTGCCTCCTGAAGGCGCACTTGACAAACAAAGCATTCGAATTAATTCCGCTTGCTCCAGATGTTAAACTAATGGAAGGCTACGATTTCTATATAACTTGATTCGGCTAACATGTACCCAATCATTGATACAGTCATTTTCTCTCAGCTCAGGTCGACCACCTCAATTTTCATATTAATGTGAAACACGGATTTCTATTTGAATAGGAGCTACGGAATGAATGGATAAAATCCAGTGAGAATGGCAGGAGTTCCCTGAGTGGAGAGGAATTTCGATGAGTATAGAGAAATTTCAAAACCGACCTAAAGAGGATTGCAATGGATTATGCGACGTCAATGAGATTGCGGAGAGGAGTATACCATTCAACCGTGTTATTTTAATCCATAAACAAAGAACTGATGAAATGTTTAGTAAATAATACACCATTATCACCTGAAAGACATGAAAAAAGCTCATTTTAGATATGGATACAATATCATTTTAACGAGCGCTACTCAGACGTATTAGATGTCTAAATTGTAGATGCTATGAAGTTCACCACGGAAAACAGTTTCACGTTTCCAGATGTTGCGAGACTACTGAAAAGCATTGAGGCCTC
>NW_011888241.1:7255-9352 GCF_000806365.1 Fopius arisanus | reverse complement strand
TGCGCGAAATTGAAATTTGAAAAAAAAGTTCCTAACTTGAAGAACGTACTTAGACATTCTCAAGTTATGATACGAGACTGAAAATACCATAAGTTCATTAATTTTCCAGTCATCATAATAAAGAAATGAGCACGAGAAACAGCTCTCTGGAGGTTAATTTAATTTGCCTAGTGGTAGGATTAATCCCAGAGGATCACCTAGCGTGTAATCAAATTAGAAAGTCAATAAAAACATTCACGGGGGCAGAAACATTCCTCCACAGCTGCCAACTCCTTGGCCAGCCGTTTAAAACTCTTATGAATTAATTTGGAAGACTAGATTGCACAATCTAATTGATCAAACGGTTGTTCCACTTAGTTGTTTATAGTCTGAATTTTCAACAGGAAATCAGTTTAGTCTGAAATTCAGCATCGAAGATCACGTGTGTGCTGGTCGACTCCAGGAGTTAGTTCAAGAACCAGAAGTGGCCAGAACCAGAGTTACTCGATTCCGACACTTGGCCTGAGCGGTTGTTCTACCCGATTAAATCGACTACATTGCTGCAAAGTCAGAGCGAATTACGGTTGCCGTATAACCACGCCGAATGGCAACCTCATCCCCTCACTCTCTTTACTCTCCTCCAGCCCCTGCACCTCCTCCAGTGATACCGTCGTTTCTCTTCTCGATGCATTCACAAGCCAAAACCCACATTACTCTGTACTTCTAAGTTCTCAAGTACTTTGGAGTTTCTCTGTAAAAGGAGAGATACGGGAGACCCCCACCTTAAAGAAAATTCGAAAAATCGAATGCGTTACTCCAACATATTTAAATATAACTTCATGAGGTAAGCCAGCAGCCAGCAATATCACTGTGCTTTTTGGTTTTACCTGTCTGATAATAGGGCTTACCAGAATAGGAACGTCAACCGTGAGGCTCAGTTTTTATCCTTACAAATAGTGAAATTTACTTGACGAGGCTGGGATACGAATCCAGTCCTCTGTGTGGTGTGCATGAGTTACTAACTCGACCGCGCTACCGACTTCGTCAATCTACACTCCACAATTGTGCAATTCCAAGTTTCATTCAAGTGCCGGAATGAAACAATTAGAATCTGTGCAATTTGCTCCGACGAAAATCAGTTGATATACCGATTTTACGAAGAGAATTGAAACTACAGAAAAATTACTAATAAATAAATTAAAAACTAATATTCATCAAATCAACGGATTGTTTCTATTAAACCATTTCAATTCTTTGGTTAGATTGTTATGATGGTCCATATTATAATCCAAAAATTTAACAAGTTCTTTTTTGTTGAAAAAATCGTTAATGGAGTGATGTTTTCGAAAAGATATTACCTTGACTGGGATAAATATTCAACTAACGAATTCCATTAATTTCAATGCATTTTCATTCTGTAAAATCGTCGAATAATAGAACTAAAAATTCATGGTCTCATAAAATGCAAAATACTCGGCGAGCCAAGAGGAACCGAAACAAAAGTACTCACTGCCCCGAATAATGTTGAATATGCAGGGTGCCCGTTGTCTTCCAATGCTGTTGCTCGCCCAACATCCGAGCGTACCATAATCCCCATCCACTAGGGGTGTGTACTCTAAAATACTCGTGACACCCTGATTTCTTGGTTTGGAATTTTGCACAGGGAGAACATCTCCTCTAGTTCCATTAAATGTCCAGGAGAATCGTACTGTGTCACTTGGTAACGCCTCCACCTCGCAGTAGAGTTTTACAACTTCACCCAGATCTACTGGGATGTCTGTTGACTCAAAACCTACACGGCATCTGGGTGCAACTGAAGTAAAAAAAAAACATCATTTCAGTTTCACTAATAATAGAGACGGTATTACTGCTGTAAAATTCCAACAAGTATCTCATTACAATTACATATCTATTTTTTTATTTTCAGATATTTCATCAATTCATTTGCCAACTTTCATATAATTTTTATCCAGTGGAATTACAGTTGTTCACTCGGTCGGTGTTGTGTAGGGAATATATACATGGAGAGAAATATTCAGTAAAAATTACGAATCGTTTTTCGGCGGTTTAGTGGAACGCATGGATGAAAATAAATCGGAAAGGTTCAGTAATTTTTCG
>NW_011888241.1:4241-5180 GCF_000806365.1 Fopius arisanus | reverse complement strand
AAATAGTCGATCAAGCTTTTACGCGATTGATCGTCATTTAATTTATTTATTTATTTTTTGTTGTTAATTCCAGTCTGAATTGCTCGAGTGAGTTGCTCCACTTATTGACAGTATGTATACACTTGAAAGTAAAACTGATGAACGTTTAGTGCTATGAATTAGCAATTTCGTGAAAATATTGATTTCTTGATGAAAATCGAGGTTCAGTTGGTTGCCAACACCGGAATTTCAAATCATCGGAATTTTGATTACGTGATTTAGAATTCAATTTTAATTGGAAATGAACAATACATTTCTCATTTATCTTAAGAGTTTATCTTCTAGTGGAACTTGAATCTTCCAGGATTGCGAAAATTAAGCATCAAATAGAATTGAAAAAAATTTCGATGGGAGAAAAATTCAAGGAAAGTCTTCTCTGAATTTTGAGTATTTTTATTTACTATAATAATTTGATAATTGTATGTACGTTTCCGAAAAATTTCAGTTTTGGTGCCTACTACTTTAAATGAATATTTTTCAAAAACGAAACTCAAAAGTTTTCATTATATAAAATCGGGAGATTAATAAATAAGATTTTACGTAATCTTGAGTACCACGTTATCAAGTTCATCTGCAGCTCTTCCATTCGTGGTTATTTTCTTAATTGATTTGGAATTAATTTCACCTTTGATCCTCTCCTCTTTAAAAAATACCGCTAATTACATAAATAGAAAGATTTGGAATCTGTTTTTAACGCTTTTATCTATTCCTTATCAAAATAATAGGATCGACTTTTTGCCGCCAAACAAAAACTTCAAATTCATTCAAACCCAAAATCTAGAGTTAGTTTTACGATTTCATGATTTTGTAGATTTCCAAGACATTTTATTGCTACTTAAAAATTCATGGTCAGCAACTATTTGGTACTAACGACGGCAGTCGAGTGGATAATTGCACCAA
>NW_011888241.1:0-1941 GCF_000806365.1 Fopius arisanus | reverse complement strand
AATGGACATCGTGATAACGTCATTAATAAAAGGCAGTAATGGGCGGAACTGCGCGTCACCTACAAACAAATGATTTTTTACATTTTATTTTTTTTTTTACAAAAATCTTAGAATACACGGAATTGTGAATTGCCTACCATACGACCGGTAACGTTCGGTGGACAGCTGCGACCACTGAAGGATTAAAATTCCTCTCTTGCTATCGGTTCAGAAACTGGGCTAAAGAACACATACTAAAGTTTAACGACATAATTAGAATTCATTAACTCCATTCATGAGAACTTTCTTTTCATTTTATCTAATAAATTCAATCGTTTCGGAGTCTAAGTTCGTGGAGGTCGTGAATTAAAACGAATTCTTCCATTCATGAATCTTTAATAATTTGAATATTATTAAATAATAATTTTTTTTGAATAAATTAGTTGCCGGATAACCGGCAACGTATAAAATCTTCTCATTACTGTAATCACGTATTTTGTAATTTTGTATTCAAGCTATGGATTAATTAATGTTCCTGTTTCATGAAATTTTAAATATGTACTCCTATTTTCGTCGAAGCAACAAAGTTAATTTATAAAGGGTAATATAATTCCTCTATTTTCTGTAGAGTTATATATTTTGTTGTTCCCATCCAATTCTCAGTTTTTTTAATTTATTTGAGTCATTAATCTTTTTTTTTATATGGAATTTACTTCCAGTTCATGTTCATCGTTTGGTAGCTTGTCGATAAAACTAGCTACCGCTCATCATTTATCGTTATTTATCATTTATTTATTGTCCATTCTGCACCTCATCGCTTTTGACAGCCCATAGATCACGAGCGTTTCAAGTGAAAATTCCATCAACTTTTATTTGTTCTTTATCAAGCTCAATGGTTCACATTTCGACTTAATCTCAATTATTTGTTCATTGTTCAAAGTATTTTATCTCAGTACATCTTCTTAGGGGAAAATCTGCACGCACATGAAAGAATAGTTCAGTAAAAATTACAGAACAATTGGTGTAATCCGAAAATCGTTTTCTGACAGTTTTACGGAAATGGAAGGAAATTGTATTAGATTATATTATAAATTTCCAAGTTAAATTGTGACACGATAAGAATTGCCAGAATTCGCGGCGGGAAATTCAGAGGACATTTTTTAATAGTGTAGAATTTATGTGACGGTTCATACAATTTCTGTTTCAACTCACACTTTT
This sequence comes from Fopius arisanus, assembly GCF_000806365.1. Lineage (NCBI taxonomy): Eukaryota > Metazoa > Arthropoda > Insecta > Hymenoptera > Braconidae > Fopius > Fopius arisanus. The sequence continues at coordinate 744 of NW_011888241.1, read as the reverse complement.
TGTTGAACTGCACTTCGCTCGCGGATTACCATTCGGAACGTAATTTTTACGGTCATTTTCTGTTCATTTTTATTGGATTTCTCTCTCTATTCATGGGAATTACAGGTTCACTCTCATAATTAACGAGTGGAAATTTCATAATCAACAAATTACAATCTGGTAATCGATGTTCTTAATTTCCTAATTTATGGTTTTTACAGATATTTAAAGTTTTTATTATTAGCTTTTTGTGCATGTTGAACACGAAAATTTCTAGACGTGAATTATACATATTTGTGGGTATAGAATTTGGTGCAGAATATGTGAGAATTCTTTCATTCAGAAAGCACTACAAAGATCTGTATAAGAAAAAAAAAATTGCAGTTCTGCGGGGATTCAATTCATAAAAAAAAATTCCTTTCTCAATATGTCACTATGTATCAAATATGCCTTATCAATGCATATTATATGACTCAATTTTACAGTGTGATATCAAGTAGCTTTATTGTATACATAAGTATTCGAAGGTCTCGCATAGAGTGATTGTACCGAAAGATCTGCATAAAGTTTGTTTAAGGTTGTTGTCGCGTAGAATTTTTTTTCGACAGTTTTCGTTAACAATTTTATGGTGGATAGTTTGAAAAATTAGCAACAAAATGAGCCTTTTCCGTTTGCAATTGACCGTTTTGAACTTGAGATATAAATTTTTGAAATTCGAGTGATTTAACACGTGTTTAAATGGAGTTTTGCCGATTAGAATTTTTT
>NW_011888240.1:3060-12416 GCF_000806365.1 Fopius arisanus | reverse complement strand
ATTCACATAAATCTGGTGGCTTAGATTTGAGGCTGGCCATTTGAAAATTTTCATTTGTGATTGGATTGCTCACATGAACGCTTGAATGTTGTGGGTTCTGAGAGGGGTTGGTTCTGTTTTTCTTCACGTTTGCAGCAAACCTTTTAATACATTCTTCAATGACATGGCCATTTTTCTTACAGTAATTACAAGTTTGTTGAGATTTTGATTGATTTGAGTTTTGCGTAAATCTTTGATTATTTGGTCGATATGAATTGTGTGTTTGATTCTGTTTTTTAAATGGGGACTGATGATTGTCTCGTTGCGTGAAATTAATTGGTTTAAGTTCGCGTGATGTGGGGGAATTGAGATTACGATTTTTAAAACGACAATCGTCGCTCGAATGATTTGATTTTCCACAATGTACGCATTTAATTTGAGGATTAGCGTTCAATCGAAGGGCTTTTTCTTCGGTTACTGCTGCAGTGAACGCCTGATTGATAGTGGAAAATTCGCGGTAACGAAGCATTTGTGAAATTTGCGGGTGTGTGTGATAAATAAATCGGTTTAGAGTCATCCTAGTGATCATTGCGATTGATCCTGGTAAAAGATTTTCGTCTTGTTCATTTGTATGAACTGCCGCAAGAATACGCGATGAGAGGTCTTCGATTCTTTGATAGAATTGCGAGACATTTTCTGTTTTCTTTTGATTTATTGAATTTAACTCTTCAAACAACTGATCGAGACTTTTTTTATCTTGATAGAGACTGAGAAGGAGTTCGGAGATTTCCTCCCAAGTCGTGAGATTACAATGGACGTCTATCTGTTCACGAGCAGGACCAGTGATACGACTTTTCACATATAGTAAAAGTGCTGGTTTCTGTGAATCAGATGCGAGTTCGAATACTCCATCGACCTGTTTAACAAAGCTACGAATTTTCAATCGGTCTCCGTTGAATGATTCCGGAACCAATCTAATTAAAAACGAGAGTTCGTAGGGAAGTCTGTCGCGTGTGTCTCGGTGACTATGAGAATTTTGAGTATTCTGTATGTTATCAGGCATGATTCATTTGGAGGTGCTAACTTTTTATGTGATTTCGATCTCTATCTCCGTATTTTGTGGGAAAATTGGTGAGGAAAGAAAGATTGCCTGAATTCACTAATACCAATCTGAACAGTACTTACTGCGGAATTGATTTGTTGCAATCGGTGCTGAAGTTGCTAGTTTCAGTGCGTTCAATCCAAATTGCAGAATTCTTCCTTCAGCTCGCGGTGGTCCTTCAATTGAGTCTCCAATGATGTCCAAGTTCTCAGCAACTTGACAGCTGCCACTCGATCCACAGGGTAGAATTGCCAGTTCCACTTTATTTCGCTGTTTCAGAGTGCTGGACATCCCATCCTCGTCGCCAGAAATTATGTTGTATTCTTGGTGGAAATACTTTATAAATTTTAATTCGGAAAAATTAAAGAAGCGAGGTACTGGTTATTGTTGGTTTATTAATATGTTCAGGCTTAAAAGTTTGGGAGATGTTGCACCTTTCAAAAGAGATTTTTAACTGAAATTATGGAATGTTTCTAAGGACGTGCAGGTATTGAAAAATGCCAGGATTTAAGGAGTGGGGGTGTTTGGAAATTAACACATGTTTGGAGGGAAAGGAAAGGTCTGTGCAATTACTTCGGAGGGCTTAAATGACGGTCGCACCTCAATTGCTTTATTGCAGTTTTCCGGAAATCTTGGGATATTTGGGCTTGGAGAAGGATTAGGAGTTTTATAGTAAAGCCTGGATAAATGGGACATTTTATAACTCAAGGGTAGAGGATACTGTGGGTATGCAACAACTGGCCAAGATTTGTTGGGACCTTCATTGGCTTTTATCATCTGTGGTATTTCTCAGTATCTTTTATCATAATTCAACGGAATTTCCGGGTAGTAAGAGAATAATTTCTCAATGCTCTTGTCGTAAAAAATCTATTTTGATGGTACCCCATCCATACTTTTCAGTCGTCCGTTGTCTCGAGGAAAAACGACACACTTATATTTCGGAGGTATTGTGACACTCATCTATAAATATACAGCACATAACATCAAGCCATATAAAATAAAATTTAAAGACACAATTGAAATTGGCCGAGAGTTGAAAGAACAAATGAAAGAAACATTTGAGGTTAGATGGGTCTAGCGGTTAAGCATTAGGTGATTTCCATTTATCAAATATTTTGAAATCTTTCAATGGACTTTCTACGGAGGGACTGTTGTAGGTACAGAAATCTATTGTCTTTAATGGAAATTCATGGAAAGTCATACTACTTTTTAATGATATTTGGATGTGTCTGAAGGAAAGATGACTGAACGTTCCAGAGCTCGGCTACCGCACGAATCCATACAAAATATGCTTTTTTCAATTGAAGAAACTTTCACTAATTCACTTGAAAAGAAACTTCTTCTGGTTACATTATTAATCATCAATTAAAATGACAAGAGAATCCGCAAGTGATAACACAATACCAGTGACAAGACACCGCATAGGCCGGCCACTGCAGAGACTCTGTTGGATGCCAAGACGCCGTGTCCAACTTACCGCTATTTTGATGTACTGAGAATTGATGTATGACTAATTTTAACGAAATTATTTTTTTTTAGCGTTATTTCTATTATTTGGGCGGTTCAACAATTGTACGGTATATGGTAAAAAATATACTAAATTTTTTTAATCGGTTTTGTTGAAGGAATGCCTGGAATGCATGGAATATGTTTTATTCCGTAATCGTTTATGCACACACAGTCAGCACGAACAATATAGACAATTAGATATTAATATATTTTTTTTCCCTGAAAATGATCTGAAAATATCCCATAATTTAAGTCATGCTATGCATATTGAAATGGAGTAAGAACCAAAATGCTTGAATCACAGAAATAAAGCAGGTGTGAGGTTACACCTCGTTGTTTTCGTATTTTTCTGTTCCTATCAAATCAAGACGATGTAATTTATTCCCTGTGATGAAAGTGAATTGATTTAATGCATAATTACCTTCCGTCTAATGATAATGAATAGATTCCAGACAAAATAAAAGCAGGAACACCAAGAACTGCGTTGTGCCGGTTACGGAGAAAACTTGTCACAGAGTAAACTCGATCATTTTATGAATGAAAATACGAATTTTCCAGGAAGCAAATTTATTTCCATAAGAAATAAATCCAACTAAAAAAAAACTGTAAAATTTAGTCTGCATATAGTCAAGTTTGTTGGAACAACACGATTGCAAGGGCAGCTTGCATCGTCCTCATGCCGGTAGAATGTCTGACAAAAGGGCCCTTTAGAAATGGAAAAAGAACACAATTTGAAATAAAAGTGAAATAAAGAGTGAAAACGTCAATTCAAAATATTTCAAGACAGTTTATTCAAAAGAAGTCATGGACAATATAAATGCATAGAATATGCATGAAAAATGCAGGAAAATTATTGTAATGTTGGAGAATTACGTATGTAATAATGGCATTGTATAAGTCGTCTCCTGTTTTTCATCGTTCATGTCAAAAGTTACCATTTTTTGTGATATATTTTGGGAATTCAAATTATGAGTCGATTGTCTTGTCATACTTCTATGGACACACCACATGTTGAGATCGTTAGAGTCACACGGGTACGTGAAAATCAATTTTGTTGTAACTAATTCAATTCCTCGAATGTGTATATTATGATGTGCCCCATGAGGCGGGAGATAGAATTCATTAATAGCCAAGACGATTCCAGCATTCGGAAGTGCGGTATTATTTGGTGATGTTGGTGTGAGAATGATGTCTTTATAAATTAAACGTTTGATGATATTTTTTCTGTTCGTATCAGCACAGTCTCTGTAATATTTTTGTGATGGGAGATATAGAGGAAGGCTTTCGAGATTTGGAAAAAAATAATTCATGCAGTCGACGACATACTTGAGCGAGAGGTCTGTTCCCTGATCTGAGGAGCCTTTTTTTTCCCAAGCGCAGTCTCGAATGGAAATGCAGAAATATGGTAAAAAGGACATTTCATATACCCTACGTCATCATCTAAATAAATTAGATTGTGTGTAACTCCAACCAAAATAGTATTTCCATATAGTTTTGGTGCCAATTCAACAAATTTCCTCAGATAATGCCTAGCGCATTCACAGTGTCTTACAGCAGTGTCTTTCGAGCACAAAAACAACATGCTCTGTGAAGCAGTAGAAAATGTGGTGATGAGGCAGCTATCACTCGTGCCACAACTGTTCCACGAGTCGCTGCCACGATTAATAAAGGAGAAAGAGTGAATAAGGAGAATTATTGTGTAAAAGGAATTATTGGAGGGACTATTGTGAGAAATATTGTGTGAGAGAAATTGTTGTGGAGGATACTGTGAGAAGGAACTATTGCGAAAAGAGTGAAAGAACTATTGTGAGGACCGTTGTGAGGAGGACTAGTGGGGAGAGGAATTTTGGAACGAGATCGTTGTTGAAGGATTGTGCCCAGGACCCAGAGCCAGGAGAAGGAAGGAAGGAGGAGAAACCCCAAAGAAAATCGAGAGGATTATTGAGGGCGCTATTTCCCGTGAGTGCCCCATTTTTATTCCCTGCCCCAACGAATTTCCCTGCCCCGTGTTAATCCCCCCTCGCCACCAACGGTGAGCCTCCAGTAAATTCATTTTCTTTGTAATTCAAGTTCCCTACTCAATAGTACTTTTACAGTTGGCCCCCCTCATTTCCCCCTTTGTTTTCAAAGGTAGAGTCACCCCCTTTTTTGTTATATTGTTTAGCGTAGCCGCAAGTAACGAAGTTGGCCTTACCCCCCATCCTCGAGTTAATTAGTTAGTAGTCAAAAGGCCTGGATTATTTTTTGTATTAATATTTGTCTGCCAGAGTTCGGAATATGCAAACAAATCAATCTACTCAAATCACACCGAGTAAATATTTAGAATCCCCCAGCCCTTTATTATTCCAGGTCCCCCTTAAACTATTTAAATTATTGAATTTGGCCCCAAGTTTAATTTTTCCGGATCTATCGTGCCTTCTCCGAGAATTAATATGTTTTAATGCACCGGCCAAGGTCACCATGTTTAAAGATGTTGTCAGATAAAATTTTTCTAAAAATAACAGGTCCGGCATAAAGGAGAATAAATTTGAATTCCACTGCTTTAAACATTTCAAAATTAATTAATGATCTGGTTGTCCTTTGAAATTCTGAAGGAATTTGTGTCTGCAAGCTCACCAAGTATTTGAACAGATGTACTTGAGTTGTCTGACTTAATTTTGTTCTTGATAGTTTACCTGAAATCCAGTAGTTTAATAATTTTTTCATGATCTCTAAACACACCGAATGCATAAAATCGAGAACAAACATAGAGACTATGTTAACAGCAGGTGCGATGTTTGACAAGGGAGAAACACCTATATGATGCTCGGGATTACTCTGTTCGCGGGAAGACTCATCAGTCCTCTTTTCATAATCAACACCAGGATAAATGACTCGACCCCGTTCATATATTCCCTTCACCATACATCTCTCACAACTCCAATAGGCTCCATGTCCTTTAATTTTCTTCAACAGAGCACGAGCGGGAGTATCACATACGAAAGCTTTGATACAAATTCGAAATAATTGTCCATTTATCAGTAGTCCATTGGCGGGTTGTTTATTAAATTCATCAAGAAAATTTCATAGAAATTCGTCCACGTCGGCAGGTTTTTTATTGCCCGAATAAATAGCAATAGAAATAGGTTCATACGAAGTCTTCTCGGAATAAACTTGGCAGAAAATCAGAAAAATCTTCTTCTGCGATACTTGCCTCACGAATACATCCAAAATATCTTCCTCTTCTTCACAATCGTAATAATATTCCGGCAAATTTCTACCAGCACTTTCATCTCTGAACTCCGCCACAAAATTGTCAGTTATTTTGCTCATACTCATGTCATTTCCGTCACTTTTTTCTTCCTTAGAATTGACTCCTGTATTTGTCTTTATGGTTATGATTGCAGCACACAATGTATCCTCTTCGGAATCCATATTTTCAATTGGTTGGGAATCACATTCTTCTGATTCCTTGCACTTAGTCCCGAGTGATTCTCTCGAGTTTTCATTGCTGAACAACTCAGTTAAGAACTCATCATCAAGTCGTCGATGATCCTCACGCACACGTTCCCTCTGACTTCTTCGACCTTCTTCCATTCGCAATCGTGTTAACTCTCGTGTTCATTGTTTAGAGTCCAACTTTTCGTAATACATTTTGAGAGGAGAAAATGAACAAAACAGCACTGCATTCAAATACCGGCCTTCAAAACTGATAATCGCCCAACATCATGTTTTCGCTTATTATTACAAGGTTACAAACGTACTGAGTATTCGTTCACGTCATTCACATGCGAAATAGCTTTAATTTGAGGTGCATCCCCATAATTAAACTTCTGAACTTTCCAATACAAACTCAGTAAAAAATGAAAAATTGGAGCTGAGTGATTTCTATAAAAAATATTTCGATATAATGTATCATTCCGCAAATTCTCTTTTGATTAACTTTTCCTGCAAATATGCCCTATTGAAAATGTTGATTTAAAAAACGCGGAAATTTCCGACAGAAACTTGAGAGAAATCCAATCAAGCTTTCTCGTCATTTCGCTAGGCTTTTCTCTATTTTTTGCCGGCATGTGTTATCAGTATTTTAGTAATCATATTTTCAAAAAGGGCCGAATATATATATACATATAGACATATATTTTGCACTTTTCATACATGCTTAGTTACATACTGCATGCTAGATTTAATCACCACCGCGCTCAGTGCAACCCTCGGGTATTATGAGGCATACCAAATCGGATTCCTATAAGTCCCAGACTAGATATACCCCCTCCGGTTCGTCTAACCGCTACCAAATTTGAGAGGGGTCTCGGGCCTTGTCAGGTATACCAAATGGGATATGCCTTAATTTATGGGATAAAAAGCGAAAATCCTCTCAAAATTGGGGATTTCCACCGCAGACGGCGACCGAGATATCTTTCTTTTTCGAAAACGGGATGTTTCCGATGCCATTGAGCAGGAGTTCTCGCTCGACGGTGAGCGGAACGGGGTGAAAGAAATACTTGAGGCCAGGACGCCACATACGTCGCTCAAAGCCAACGGAGAACAATCCTCGCATTCCATGGGGGTTTTCGGTGGCCTCCCCTGGGATTTTTACCAATATTTTTCCCGAAATTACCTCAAAACCTCCACGGGGACGGCCCCCCGGGATAAGCGAATCCTTCACACGCGATCAGCCGTGGTTTTCGGATAAACCATGGCAGAAACGGAGGGAAAACGCCCTTCGATCCTATGATCGGGGGGAATTCTTTTACAGTCGCGAACCGGGATTATAATGTCGGGCTTCAAATTTGAATGGGAAAACCCAATTTTAATAGTTTACCCCAAAAAGCTGATTATCATGGCTAGTCTTTCCCGTGTGCATCACCGAGGAACCGTGGACCTACCTTTTCCTAAATGAACTGATCTAATTCGGCAATTCGGAGAGGTGTTAGTCGTAATTTTTTTTCAATAAATTGGCAAGTTGTAATTACTTCACAAGTAAAAATCGGATCACACATCACAGTAATGGAGAACTTTACACTCAACTCGCGGATTGAAAGTGCGCTGTGTCTCTCTGGTGGAAGCCCTATCCAGTACCATTGCGCGTTTGAACATACGCAGCGTCTGAAAAAATGGTTTACCATTGAAACCAAGTACAACTCAACATTTGAATGCACTGCCAAGTCAGGAAATTGCATTCCTCCCGAGGCCCTTCATCAAAAACATTGCTTCATTCCCCTTCCAATGCACGCTATTTTGCAAAAGTATTTTTAGATACATTAAATAAATCGCGGTTGATCTTTTGATGAGATTTTTACTTTTTTCACTTATTACACTATTACAAAAATAACTCCATAGCAACGGATAAGAATTCACTTTTTCAAGAGTTTTATTTCGAGAGCGTTAGTATTCCCTAGCGCTGTTTGGGTGGGCTGTTCTAAGGAATAAAATAGGTGAGATGTCCAAATGTGGAATCCACTTTTTTCGACCATCACTAAACCTCTTTTGAGATGACCGATGGGGTAAAAAAAAAAAGTCTTTACAGGATTAGCTAAATCGACTCAGGGGGTGATTCTGAGTCGATCTGTACCTATAAATTTCGACATTTTTTTTCACCCTCACTAACCCTCCCTCAAAATGACCGATGGGATAAAAAAAATGTCTCCACAGGGGTGGGTAAATCGACTCAGGGGATGATTCTGAGTCGATCTGTACCTATAAATTTCGACATTTTTTTTCACCCTCACTAACCCCCCTCAAAATGGCCGATGGGGTAAAAAAAAAGTCTTTACAGTGGTGGGTAAATCGACTCAGAGGGTGATTCTAAGTCGATCTGTACCTCTAAATTTGGACATTTTTTTCTCACCCTCACTAACTCTCCTTCAAAATGGCCGACGGTGTAGAAAAAAAGTCTCCACAGAGGTAGGTAAATCGACTAAGAGGATGATTCTGAGTCGATCTGTACCTATAAAATTGGAACTTTTTTTTTCACCCTCACTAACTCTCTGTCAAAATGACCGATGGGATGGAAAAAAAGTCTTTACAGGGGTGGGTAAATCGACTCAGGGGGTGATTCTGAGTCGATCTGTACCTATAAATTTCGACATTTTTTTTCGCCCTCACTAACCCTCCCCCAAAATGACCGATGGGATGAAAAAAAAGTATTTACAGGGGTGGGTAAATCGACTCAGGGGGTGATTCTGAGTCGATCTGTACCTATAAATTTCGACATTTTTTTTCACCCTCACTAACCCTTCCTGAAAATGACCGATGGAATAAAAAAAAATTTTTCCACAGGGGTAGGTAAATCCACTCAGGGGATGATTCTGAGTCGATCTGTACCTATAAATTTCGACATTTTTTTTTCACCCTCAGTAACCATCCCCCAAAATGACCGATGGGATGAAAAAAAAGTATTTACAAAGGTGGGTAAATCGACTCAGGGGGTGATTCTGAGTTGATCTGTACCTATAAATTTTAAACTTTGTTTTCCACCCTCACTAACCCTCTTTCAAGATGGCCGATGGGGTGAAGAAGGGTCGACAGGTGTATGTAGATTGATTCACGGAATGATTAGACGGAGTTCCGGAGTCCAATCAGTGTATTGGAAAAAAATAAAAATAGAAGGGTGAACTGAGTGCATTGGAAAAAAATTAGGGGTTGAGGGTGGGAAGAGTGTGCCAGGGTGTAAAGGAGATTCATGGTGGGATGAATTCATTCGGCAAAAATGATGGTTGAGGGTGGAATGAGTCACGGGGAAAATGAGGGTTGACGGTGGGATGAGTCTGGCAGGGTAAAATAG
>NW_011888240.1:0-1140 GCF_000806365.1 Fopius arisanus | reverse complement strand
CCCCCTCACCACCCTCGCCACTCTGTTGAGATATAAATCTCTCATGCCACTTAGTGGCATAGCGAATGAAAAAATTTTCCGTCGCCCTCAAAAGCCCGACTGTCCAATGGTTCCCTGGTTTCCAGCGATTGCCGTAGTTAGAAAATTATTTCATTCGATAAGCCACTAAGTGGCATGAGAGATTTATATCTCAACAATGCGGAGTGGAAGGCGAGGGGGCGGGGGGGAGATTTATCCAACTGTGGAATCCACTCTTTTCGACCATCGCTAAACCTGTTTTGAGATGACCGATGGGGTAAAAAAAAAGTCTCTACGGGGGTAACTAAATCAACTGAGGGGGTGATTCTGAGTCGATCTGTGCCTATAAATTTCGACCTTTTTTTTTTCCCTCACTAAACCTCCCTCAAAATGACCGATGGGATTAACAAAAATGTCTCCACAGGGGTAGGTAAATCGACTCAGGGGATGATTCTGAGTCGATCTGTACCTATAAATTTCGACATTTTTTTTCACCCTCATTAACCCTTCTTCAAAATGACCCATGGAGTAAAAAAAAAAGTCTTTACAGGGGTGGGTAAATCAACTCAGGGGATGATTCTGAGTCGATCTGTACATAAAAATTTCAACCTTTTTTTGCCACCCTCACTAACCCTCCCTCAAAATGACCGATGGGATGAAAAAAAAGTGTTTATAGGGGTGGGTAAATCGACTCAGGGGGTGATTCGGAGTCGACCTGTACCTATAAATTTTGACCTTTTTTTCCCACCCTCACTAATACATTTTCAAGATGGCTGACGGGGTAAAAAAAGGGTCTACAGGTGCATGTAGATTAATTCGCGGAATGATTAGACGGAGTTGCGGAGTCCAATCAGTGAATTCGAAAAAAATAAAAATAGAAAGGTGAACTGAGTGCATTGGAAAAAAACTAGGGGCTGAGGGGTTGGGAAGTGTGTGCCAGGGTTCAAAGGAGGTTGATGGTGGGATGCACTCATTCAGAAAAAATGATGGTTGATGGTCGAATGAGTTATGGGGAAAATGAGGGTTGATATTGGGATGAGTGCATTGGAAGACATGGGGGTGGATGGTGGTATCAGTCATGGAAACAACGAGGGTTGATGGTGGAATGAGTGGATGAGACAT
>NW_011888239.1:11510-12572 GCF_000806365.1 Fopius arisanus | reverse complement strand
GAACCTTTGATATTTGAATAGGCTATCAACTACAAACGTGAGAAACAATTGGTTTAAAATGGCAATCAAACTTGAAATTGGATAATCTAAAACTCACAAGTCTCTTTCCTCCTCGCAATAACAATTGCAGAGGCTTCGATAAATATATATACCCATCAACGATAGTAATAATAATAATGACAGCTGGCTTTTTGAAAATGCCTGGAAGCCATTTACTCGTTCGACATCAAAGTGACAGTCTCCGTTGGTATGCAACAGGGCACGACTAATGAGATTCATTTCGCTGTTTACCCTCTGCAAAAACTTCCTCTCTTCGGCAACCCTGCGGCGCAATTTCACTCTTCACTTCTATACCTTTATTTAACTTAATTCAATAATTGAAAGATTAATTAATTCGATGAATAGCACGTTTATGCAAAATAGTTATCTTCGAGATACAGCCCTTCAGTCCGTTGACTTCTCCGGTGATTTTTATTTCATGGCTTGTGGATGATATAGCACCGTGCGAAATACAATGACTACAATAAAATAAATAGTTTTCAAATTGCCACGAAGGGTTTCAGCACACTGATTGCACATCCGCTTCCGTTTCACCAGCGCGTGCATGGTATGGGTAATACTCGTATGATTTTCACTACGGTGTTGTAAACTTTTGTGTTCACCATTAGAATGGGTGGAATATTATATTTATTGCCGACTTCCGTTCAATTAGGGGTTGCTCGTGTAAGGGGAGGTTTTTCTGAAACACGTTTGGGAAAGATTTCCTGCTACTCCTCTGTCACATACATTTCTGCAAAGAAATACGAGCTTTACATTCGTTCAACTTGAAGTTTCCAATTTTTTTAATATAAAAACTATGGAAAACCTCAGAAACTGGGTGGCACTTTTGATCCCAGAGTAATGAAAAGTATGAACATATCCTGAACGAATTATAACATTTATATTCGATAGGAATGATTATGTCACATTAATGTTCTCAGTCATCCTCATGTACAAATAAAAAAAGATGGGAAAACTGAGAAGCCCGGGACGGGTTTCCACAAAAAGGCCCAAACTTTTTAT
>NW_011888239.1:6875-8785 GCF_000806365.1 Fopius arisanus | reverse complement strand
AATTGAGCCAAACTTTTACTTGGCTCACTTTTTTTTTACCAAAACACCAGTTTTTGTCATTCATATTATACATATATAAAGGGTGGGCCAAAATGGACCGGTGTCATATTTTTTATAATTGCTGATTGGATAACGGTCAATATGAACTTCATTATATGAAATTTTTATTTACAAAATTATGAATTAAGTGAACGATTTTCTAGTTATTTAAAAAGATATTGAGAATACCAAAACGAAAAGAACAAATAGATACCACAAAAACCTTAAAAAAATCAGTAGAACATTTTTATCTTCTAGAGGCTGTGAAATTCGGATCGGTCTAAGATTAGCTGGGATTATTGCAAGCCTCGAACGTCTCGAATGTCTCGAAAACCCAGATCACCAAGTCAAGCACTGATCGGAACGCGTTTAAGTCATCGGATCAAAAAAATGTCTTCAACGCTAAATGTCATTTAAGGTGGTACTTCCGGTTTATCACGCGACAAGCTAGAGTACTGATGACTTTGATTAGCGCGGTAGTTTGACTTGACACCATTGCTCAACAGCTTGCATGTTTGTCTGATGCGTTCCTATGTGTGCGCTGTGTTTCTGTAATGAAAGTTTACCTAACCTGAGTAACGCTGTTGCCACATCGATTGAATTCACACTTAATGAATTTAAGCATCTATAGCCCATAAATTAAAACTTTTCAATCTACAAAACGTTCTTCAACATCTGTATATACATAGAGCCCAAAAAATTTCATGAAAAACGCGTAGTTGGAATTTTCAAAACGAACAAACACCGCGAACTGCCATAAGACTCAACGTTAATCACCAAAAAAATAAGAAAATTAATAACTATTGTTATAGCCCATTCAGGCTCGAAAAAATTTAACTGAGTCATTTTTGCATTACACTCTATCTGTATATCATTTTTCATTATAAACTCATCATTGCCTCGGTATACGGGAGTACTTAATAGCACGATGATATTAAGAAAAGAATAAACTTGCCTCTGTAAAATTCAAAGGGCTTTTCGGGACGACTTATCATGTATTTTGATAACTACTGGTTCCGGATATATCCGTTGCTATATATGGCAAAAAATTGTCAATTACCAACCAATTTTTTAACAATATTCAGCGCTGAGTATCTGTTGATAGAACAGTTCTATCAAAAAAGAAAATAACATTAGTTATTATTTCAACAATGGATAGTTATTTCGCCATGGACGATTTTTTCACCTCGGTATGTCTCTGAAAGGCGAATACAAATCATCGAGAAAAGTGTATCAACTCGTTCGTGTTCTGAAGCGAAACCACGTTCGAGTTTCCCATCGGTTGTGGCCGATGCACAGGGTGGCCTGCAACAGCTCGAACAGCTAGATGATTTTATTTATTAGTTTTTCACTTTACTATTTATATTGGCTCACTCTCATGTTACATAAAAAATGCAAAAGAACTCATAAATTTGTTGTTTCTATACATGACAAGTTGGACGATGGGAGGCCCTTTCAATTCAAATTTAAAGCCTTGGGTCATTTTTTTTGAGGCATCTGTTTAACTGCGGTGTCTGCAACAAATATATGCATAGCAGAGCTATGTGCGAAAAAACTCGACTCTATACTCTTGAATGAGTGATCCAGTGATCCAGTGATCGAACGATCGAGTGACTGAGTAAGTGACTGAATTAAAACCAAAACAACAAAGAAATAAATGAATGTAGTCACTTCACCTCAGTTCCTTTTCTGAAGAAAACATGGGTTATAAGCCCCAGATAATTGAAATCGAAGCTCTTTATATTGATATATTTTAATTATTCATAACAGGATAAACATATAATTATAAATTATATGTTAAATTATAAATGAAATGTCTACTGTAAGAAAGAAAAATTGTTGTATCTATCAAGTGAATTTAAAAAAACACA
>NW_011888239.1:3307-4805 GCF_000806365.1 Fopius arisanus | reverse complement strand
GTTCAAGGCGTTCATTTTTGGAAGTAGATGTGGTGATAATCGTACATGTTTGTGAACATTACATTTATTTATGAAGATTACCCTCTCCAATTACTGCTGATTTTCGTGAAAATTTGATCTATTATTGGATTATGGACAGGAATTAGTAAATAATCAAAACGGATTTAGCTTAGACTTTAGCTTTTATTCAGCGCACTCAGAAGGTATATTATTCTCCTATGACCTGTCCTTCTCAACTGACTGATAGCAACCAAAGTTTCCGCGCTGTGGACCCATTTGACAAAAGACCCTTGTTTATTTCCTTCTCTCTATTTGTGTTTATTTAAATTGTTCTCCTTATGCTGATGCTGTTCTAAGAAAAATTATACAATACTAATATGGACTAAAACAGCTATGGGCTACCTATTCATTTTTGTACACTCATAGCAAGTACTTTTAATATTTATTTACCAAGATTATTTTACCCAATCACTTCTGATTGGTAGCTTTTGTTTAGATGTGATGAAGACGATAATATCAAGACTTGAATAACATCTGAATTGTCGATTTTTTTCGAATGTAAGGATGGCGGTTAGAATCAAGATTTGGATTGCGTTACTTTAATTTTTGCATTCTGCCTTCAAGCAATTGAATCAGTGGAAATTAGTAACTGAGTCGATGTACTTCTTATTGCCGATTTTAGAGCTTTATTTAGATATCATAGAGATAATTTCCTTTTCTGATTTTGGCTGGAATTTTTCGCTTACATTTACTGCCGAATGCTTTACTGCATGCGTCTGAAGATGTTTACTTAACAGTGAAGTACATGAACGGAAGTTCATCGATGTAAGCTGACAGACACGTGACGCCTTCGTTGGCTTATAATCGAATTTTGAGTACATTGGGAATTCTCATCGAAAGGCTTCAGCTTTTTGGGAGAATAGGTTTCAACTTTATTCATTTTTACCGGCAATGATTATGTTCATAATACGGTTATTGGACAATTTTTACGGGCAATTATTGCACGGTGAGAAATATCCATGAAAAACTATTGGTCTCATATTAGTAATCGTGGGATGTTGCATTGTATTGATGAAAAGTCATATGAAATTCACAAAAAATCACTGCAGTTCCCCGGAATATTTACTGAGTTCGGCAACAAAGTTTACCGGGCTGACCTTTAGTTTTCCTCGAAGTTCATTCAATTTTGTAAAGTGTACTGCCAAAAAGCTGAAATATTCGTAGAAGCAAGGGATTTAATGATAAATTTTTGAGTTGGGAGTTGATAGAAGCCGAAAAAACCATTAATGTGGTTTAGCTAAAATGGAGTGACATTTTATTTCACATGGGCTGTAAGACATTACCTGGAGGTTTCTTTCCTGAATAGGCAAATCGGTCGAGGTGGTTACATTTTGTGGCCTTCACAATCATCGGATTTAAAGCCCTTCGACTCTTACCCACAGCATTTCCTCAAAATGCTGTTCACTCGAATTGACCGAGTACTCCAGTGCACTGATAG
>NW_011888239.1:0-987 GCF_000806365.1 Fopius arisanus | reverse complement strand
GGATCTTGCAGGTTTGCAGGATTCAATCACTATTTCTAAAAAGTCTTAATAGAATTTAGGACGCCGAATTCCTTGAAACAAGTGACTTTTTCACTGTATGTCTAGTTGCCACTCTTATTATAGAAAAATATTGAAGTTTATTGCCGAAGAAGAAATTGGAAAATTAAGAAAATCGATTATTTTCACGAGACTTATGAGGTAGTGCAATCATTCAATTGGTTTTTTTGGTGTGTACGAGTATCTGTTTTCTATATTTATTACATTCACATATGGAGCGATCTCACACAGAAAGAAAAATACTGGAAAAATTACGGAACTTTCACGTATTCGTGGGGTGACCTTGGTTTTCAGGGAAAAATACTGTAAGTTTCGTAAAAATTGTCGTAGCGAGCAGAAATTTTCACGAAACTTTCAGGACAATTTTACGGTACCTTTTCCAGTTACCAGTACTTTTTCCCAAAAAGCAAGGTCAGCCCACGAATACGTGAAAGTTCTGTAATTTTTCCGGTATTTTTCTCTCCGTGCAGAATAAAAAGAAAATTGCGCCGCATTATAGTTTGTAAGTATTACTCAATCGGGAATAAATGTGAATAATTTTCTATTATTAAAAAAATATGAAGTAAATAATATAGTGTAATTTTATGCGCTCAAATCGAATGTAATTGGTCCTCGAATTTTCTGTAATTATTGCGAAAATCAAGAATACTTGTAATTTGAATTCAGTGATTTGTAGGTCGCTTGGGTCAAGAGAAAAATAGGTAGAGAAAAAAGTTGAAAATAGGATCATCCGGGTTTTAATCATGTGATGTTTATTATTTTCGATGATTTTCTATATTATACAGGCATCGAAATTCCTCAGCTTCTTCGCATTAAGCACTGCTATTTTAAAAAGCCAGTCCTAGATGATCGACGGTTATTTTTCAATCACTTACCTGTAATTATCTGCACTGATAGAAGGATTAGGTTAAGATTACCCAGTCTGGGTAA
>NW_011888238.1:12394-13011 GCF_000806365.1 Fopius arisanus | reverse complement strand
TATGAAGTATTTGATGTTAAAAATATTTGAATGATACTCGGAGAATGGAAAATAATAGAGAAGACAATTTTCATTATTTTTTCATTATTTTTTCCTCCTAATTCATTTATCTCGGCTTCATAATTAATCATTGATATTTATTATAAACTTTATGGATCCAGATGCGGAAAATTTTGATTGCAAAAGTAATTTTTAAAAAATGGAACTATAGTAATAAATTTTTGAAATGTAAATAGTGGGAAATGTTTGATTTGTTGCATAAATCGTGGAATTATTTTCGCGGAAGAATTTACTTTATGAAGTATTTGATGTTGAAAATATTTGAATGACACTCGGAGAATGGGAAATAATAGAGAAGGCAAACCCTCGGTTATCGCAACTATCTCTCCCCTTTTCACCGTGGAAAATCAGGAAGAGCTTTATCTGAAGAGAATAAATGTGAAAACCCGAGTGAATCATCAGGGATGTTTCTAGAGGGTTCAAGTCTCAATGATTCCGAGATTCCATGAGGATAAAAGAGGGAATTATACACAGAGTAAGGATTCCTCATTTTCAGGGAATCACAATCAGGGAAGATTCCAGGATTCTCTATTAATGAAAATTTATGAGCACGAGAT
>NW_011888238.1:8673-9979 GCF_000806365.1 Fopius arisanus | reverse complement strand
CATTTCCCAAAAATACAAATGCTTTGTTTCCCGATTTTTCTTTATATCAAGAAAAACATTTTCTGAAAAGTTGTCCAGAAATTTTTTGAAAATTTGGAAAAAATAATTCGATTACAATTTTTGTTTACCCAGGATTTTACGATTTTTAATTAAATTCTGGTTTTTAAATATTTATTAATAAAAATCGCCTCTTAATTCCAAAATATTAACTGAAAATTGTTGTTGAAAGAAAAAAGATGTTCCTCCGAATTCCGATTTCGCCGGAGCTTCAAAAAATTCATAAAATTCATAAAAAATTCATAGATTAAAATGTCAAAATTATCTAAAATTATATAAATCGGAAATTCCCAAGTAAATCGAGTAAACGAACATGTTCCTCTTATTAACCTGGTCAATCCCGAGATATCTTTTATCTCCAGCAATTTTCCTCCGACTCACAATTTTCTCCCTTCAATTTCACCAACTCCTTGATGGCAATACTGCAGGTATCGGCGGCATGTGCCCAGGTATGCGACGACACAAGAAGAAAACTCAATTGACTCGGAGAATCGAAAAGAGCATTCGACCAGAATTATTTTTCATCCAGAGACACATACACAGGCCACAGGTCAAATGGCAAGATCGATGCAGAAACCCAATACATCGATAAAAAAAATGCCCTCTCCACTGGGGATTCCCCGGGCATTTGGTCCTCTTAATTCCACTTCCGCTCGGATAATTCGAAGTTATGAAATATGAGTACAGGCACTCCAAGTCAGCAATTTTTCCACTTTTTCCCGAGTCCTTCACTAATGATAAATTGAACAACAATAAATATTCGAATTTACGTACAGAAATTCCAAATCTTATTATTTAAACAAAACGATTCTTCCAATCTTCTCAATTTTTATTATCATTTATGTATATTAATATCTCTATAATTAATTATTAAAGAATAATCAACTAATTAACATGATTATTATGATTATCATCTAAGAAAATCGCCTGAAGCAATTTTTATAATAAAAATATAATTATTATTATATTTAATAATAATTATATTTCTATAATTCATAATTCGTAATTATTGTCATAGGGAGTCCACTCCTGTGTGACAGTTAATAAATAATAATAAAATAAAAATAATAATAAAAATATAATTACGACAATACATTAATAAATATAACAATGTACTTTCATAAAAATCTTCCAAGCGAATAAATCTTTGGCGGGAATAATTTTTTCAGTGTACTCTGTGCCTGATTAATCGACTTCTAAAACTTTCCCACCCTCATACCTCCAGGGAGAAATAAACCAATTTGGGTAG
>NW_011888238.1:4571-6518 GCF_000806365.1 Fopius arisanus | reverse complement strand
GTGAAAATCCAAAAAATGATATAAATAGCAATTATAAAATTATTCTTCTACGACCTATCGAATATTCGAATAATTATAATAAAATATAAATTACAAAAAAAATATTTGGTAACGAATAATTCGAGAGTATGAATCCCTGGACGGGCTGTATTTTTTTGTTCCTTTGGGAGTGCAGGAGAGGAGGAGGAGGAAACGGGAAAAATTGATGGCCGTAGGTGTTTGTTCCCTTTGGGTACCTATTGGCGGGTCCAGAGGAAGGGTCCAGGAGAAGAGTTTGGTTGAGGACCGGTGAAGGAGCTCTTGCCTCGGAGCCAGTTTATCATGAGACAGCGGTTCGATGCGGATCACCGCGGGCCTTCTTCCGGTTTTGCCATTTCGGTTACCCTTTTTCACCACATCTTCCTCTCCACATTAATTCACCACAATTATTCATAAATAATTCACGCTTCTCTTACTCCTCATTTCGCGCACGCGCTATTTCTCATTAACGGAAATTGTGCTTTGTTGGTTTCGTTTAGACTCAGTGCAATATTAAGTTTTTTTTTTTGTGAAGGTCTTGTTATTAGTTCTGGCGAACGCACTCCCTACCAGGTATTCACTCCAGTAATTATTCATTTGAAATTAAAAAATTTTAACCCCGAGAAAAATAATAAGAGGAATTTAATGAAACAATTTAATTAAATGTCCGTCGCTTTCTTTTACGTTTTTCTTTGCTTTTTTTTTCTCATTTTCAGCTGTCCTCAATTTTGGGATTGAAGGGTCCATTTCCGGTGGGTCGATACGAATATCGATAATCGAATACTTATGGGATATTTTATCGAGAGTTTCTCGTTTGGCAACAAAAGATTGGATGGGTATCCGTTACAGATCTCTCTGCCCCTCGCTATTTTTCGACCGGTAATTATTTTCAATCGAGTTTGAATTTCGGAAACACGCGAGCTCTCGAGATTGAGGGATAATCGACTCTAATGCATGCCTAAGCCATCCTGACCTTGGTAACTACAAGATATCTTTGATCTACTTTACAACACCGAAGATGCAAAAAATATATTTCATCGAAAAATTTATTTAATTTTTCCCGCCACAATTTTTACAGTTAAATTAAACAATTGGATTATTAAAAAATTCCCTTCACTACTTTTCACATTTCTCAGGGTTTAATTAATATAATTAATAATTAATTAATGATTTCCCTTTGTGCGGGGGAATTGTTGCTCGAAGCGAGTGATAAAAATCGAGAAGTTGAAGTTGCGCGTGGAAAACCGCGAAAAAGATATAATTCAGGGCGCATTAATTCGAAATTTGACGATATTCCAGTGAAAATAAATTCCGTCCGTGTTCTTGACCGCAGACAGGTTAACAAACGCATAAAAAGTCCGGTGAATTGGCCCCTCCGCCGTATCATCATCTCCAAGAAGTAAAATAAAACTCGAAAAGACTACAATAAACCCGAAACTCCCGTCAAAATATTGTTCCATCAGTGATGAGCTAAATTCGCATCTGAAAAGAAATGGCAACGGGAAAACAATAAAAAAAATTGGCAAAATTGAAGAGAGAAGGCGAGAGGAGAGCAATTCAAGAGCGAGTAGTGGTTTTCAAAGTAGAAATTATACATTATTTTTTTTTAATACTTCTTTTTTTATTTTTTTTTTGTCTTCACTCAGTTGAAAACGGTAGAGTCCACTGTTCTGCGGTGGCCCAACGAATATTTAGCAATAAAGCCGTAGGTTTCAGGAGCACGCTAGACATATAATTAGAGCCCGGGGTTTATATCTCGTGAGAAAATTCTCCGACGCATAATGGCTGTGGATCACGAACCTCTGGCTTCTTTCTGCTCCACCATTTATTTCTCTCCTGATTCACTTTTCAGTACGTGTACCAACATTTTTCTCGCGTTATAACTATTTTCTCGTTATTTGTTTCACCAGCTTGGCCGCTCGCTTCTCG
>NW_011888238.1:0-2116 GCF_000806365.1 Fopius arisanus | reverse complement strand
CCGGGCTTTTCATTTTATTGATGTCTTTGTGGTGGACCGAAGGACATTTCAATAAGAAATAAAAGGGATTTTCAAGAAAATACTGAGGGATAAAAAAAATTCAATACCGTTCAGCCAGAGTGAATAATCCTTTCATGTTTCCATCAATCTTTCCATTGGAAAAAATATTTCACGCTATCAATTATTCACCGAAAATGAAGTTACAAAAATTTTTACTTGTAAAAGTGTTTTTTGCTATTTGTCTCTGGAAAATAAATGACTGAGGACC
The DNA here is from genome assembly GCF_000806365.1 of Fopius arisanus. Classification (NCBI taxonomy): domain Eukaryota; kingdom Metazoa; phylum Arthropoda; class Insecta; order Hymenoptera; family Braconidae; genus Fopius; species Fopius arisanus. Next base: position 1,848 of record NW_011888238.1, on the reverse strand, counting down.
TTCAGGTTTCTTTCATTCCCATAAAAAAATTCGTTCCACCTCTCCACTTGTCAATTAGCTGATATATTTTCTTTAAAAAATGAGTGACTCACACCCTCGAAGTAATTTACCCTCCAAAATGCCAAAGATTAATCATCACATTGCGACGTTTCTGTCCGCCTTCAGAAAAAAAATATAAAACAAAATTATGAATGAATATGGAGATAAGGACTGGCCTCAGATGCGTAACACGATTCCGCTGTTGAAAAGATGCGGGGGGAAGGAGAGTGGCGAGGGGGGGAGGATCCTGATTGATTATTATAGGTAGTGGGTAAATATGTGGACACAGCTCCTCATTTTCAGAAGCAACGATATGCATAAGATATATTTGCTGATGTGAGGAACGTGCGTACGAATCGTTTAAAAGTGAAAACGCGTTTGTTCCTACCGTGAAAACTGGTAAAACGAGTATTCGACTTCTGTTGATGTACGCGTGGCTGCAAGGACTTGCAATTTAATTCAACCCTAGGATTCGTGTCTCCACCGATGATTCGTGGAGTTGACCTTCTGGAAATATTTCTTATCGTATCAATTCTCTCGCGGAGTCGTAAATTAGGATGTGCATTTTTCCCGATTTCTCGGAATTGATTGAAGATAATGATATTTTCATGAATACATTTTTTGTAGCTCTCATCTTTTTTTATATAAAATATTTATGCACAAAAATCGATGGGTTTCTTTCATTCTGAGATATTCGCGAAGAACTGGCTTCACAAATTTTTTTTAGTATTTCAATTCGATAGAATTTTTCACAGAGAGGATTAATTTTATTCTTGTCTCTTTTAGTTCGATTTGTTTGAATTTTTTAAACAATTATTTTTTAATTCTGGATATTATTTTTTTTTTGTGTGCCCTCATGGAAAAATCGAATTACGGATTGAAAATTGATGATTGAATTTTCACCGTTCCAAATTTTGAACTTCAATCTAGTATTTTCGGACACTTGCAAAAATTATCCCTTAACAAACAAAACATTTATAAATATTGAAGATTTAATGATAAAAATGAATTTTCATGCGATAATTTCTCCCCGTGAAAATCCAAAAATATCCGTAATATCATGTCGTCGGAAAATCAATTTCCCCAATTAATTTCCCGTGATGCATGAGTTGAAATATCGATTTGTTTGATGATAATTAGAGAACAGCCAAGACAGGTTTTCCTATCCAGCAGTCTTGTCCGTTCATTGCTCTGCAAGATCCACGCGAGTTACAGTCCCTCATTTTTACCTGTACATACATTTGAACTGAGTACACTCACGTGATCCCAATGTACATACACTCATTCCACTTTGCAAGGTGGTTCTCTTCTTTATCCCCCTCCATGAAATGGAAGGAAGTTGAACTGTGAGAAACAACTGCGACAGGTGTACGAACTTAGATCGAGTTCGAGAAATCGAGGGATTCGAGTTCACAACTCAAATTAATTCAAGAACAAAAAAATCCACGTCTTCTCCATTTTACAATTAAATATCATACCCATTCACCAATAATAATAACAATTACTATTCCTTTATCATTATAAAATACAAAATTTTCCGATAATTATCTGGGGTACATTAATTTCCTCTAATTTCCAACAAATTAATTTCCCGTTTTGTGTATCGTATTTAATACGTTAAAAATTAATCCCCAAAAATTAATAAAAAATCGTACATAAAAAAATGGTACATAAAAAAATACTTCATGTTTTATTTTTCGTTTTCCATGTCTTCACCTTTCACTTTCTATTAATGCCAGAATAATTAGTAATCGTTGGAATCGCGGTAGATTTCTATCAGTTGTTATTCATTCTCCAACTCATAAAATC
>NW_011888237.1:11829-12892 GCF_000806365.1 Fopius arisanus | reverse complement strand
CTGACTGTACCAATATGATTGAAATTTACCGGATTTGTTTTTCATGGATATTACCCATTCGTTGCCTGGATATATCACTGGTTCGTATTTTTTTTTTTTTTTAATGAATGCCAACGAAGTTATTGAAGCTATAAAAAACATTTCATTTCATTAATGTCTCATCAATTCAATAACGTTGATTTTAAATTTCTCTCTACTTCAGCAGATCAATCTGAATATTTTAACTGGGTCAGAGTGAATACTTCGAACGCCAATGAATCCTCTATTCATTCTCAATTCCCATCAGAATTTTATCTTGTAATTTTATCGAGAAGTGAAGTTACAGTTTTCCCCAATTTCAATTCATACTCACGATTTCATTCGATTTTTCCAACCCCTCAGAACGCAATTACCTCATTGTAAAAGAATGTAAACATGAATTATGATTTTTTATTTAACAATTACGAAATGTCAAATCGAAATTTACATTCCTTATCGAGTAATTCAGGATTTCACTGATTTTTAACTGCTATAACAAATCGGGGAGGATAATTCCATAGAATTACCGATTCCAAATTCAATTTCAAGCATGAGAATGTTATTAAACAATTAAATAATTATTTGTTTGAGAATTTTTCTACTGAACTAGATTATTAATTTTCTTTTAATTCGAAATCGAGCCAATAAATCACATCGATTTCACAATATTCTCCACACGGCTTCATCCGCCGAATGTGATATCTATATTTCGCGTTTCAACATTTAGCTAAATCAGCAGTCCGTTCAATGCACTCGCGCATTGACCGAATTCAAACTCTTCTTTTTTCAAAATAAAACCTCAGTCTCGTCGCAGCTTCATCAAGGAACATACAGAGGCAAACTCTTAGAGGATTACTTGATACTTCATTCCGGAATCAGTTAAATTTTCTCTGCCCGACGTTTATCATGTAATCGAGTATTTTGTGTTAATAATAATCACAATTACGCACACCTTCGTAGTAATCATTTCGGCGTTATCTCTAATATTTAATAATGTTCCATTCCCTCGAGTGGACTCCTGTGGATGAATACACTATAATTGTTA
>NW_011888237.1:9339-10297 GCF_000806365.1 Fopius arisanus | reverse complement strand
GGAACGCATGAGAAACCGGTTTTTTCGATTTTTCTTCATCCTTTGACCGAAAACGAACTATCGAAAATGTATAATTTCCTCGTTAACTCTTCGTAAAGGTAATTTACGCTTGTTAGCCTTTTGTTGCTGCGGTATTTTTGGGGAATAATTGTTTTTTATGACCGAGAGATTTCGTTGAAAATCGAGAAATCGGTCTGAATTCGCGAGTTTCGGAGAGATGGTATTACGAAAGTCATGGCGATTGGGTGATTATAATTATGATTAAATTTTTTCCACAATTACTTAATCATTTGTTTCTCAATGAAATCATTCTTATCAAGACTAGCGTTACAAAAATCGTGGAATTATTATAACAAATTTAAATAAAAAATCGAGTATTCGCAGTTGATACAAACAAGTGGGGGAAAATCGGAGAGCCATTAAAAATTATTCAGTTCTTAATTTTTTATATTTTTGGATGTTTAAACTAATATTAGTAGATAAATTAAGTATATTAAAACTGATACGAAATTTCAATGAAGTTTTCGGGATATTAATGTTATCGATAACTATTATTCCATCGATGGTGATTTTCAATAAAGTGTCATCGCACGTTCAAACAGTTTCACAGCGAGTCCATAATATTATCTCTAATAGGTGATTCCAATGTGTCTCGTTTCTTATCATAAACGGCGTAAGGAACACTTTGCATAACCCAGAATAGCTAGCGTCAAGCAAAATGTCTCGGTATATTACAGTTAAAGTATAAGTCAAGAGTCTCATGGGCTTATCAGCATTGCACCGGGGAAAATGTTAAAAACGATAGGCGTTATCCACTTCCATACAAGAAAAACCTCGATAAAAAACTATAATAATGCGAAAAGTTTGTTAAAATTCAGTACTAAACACCTCTGTAATTTTACGGTGAGTTGTGACACAGACGAGAGTTCATTTCAAGTAGATATCCGGTTATTGGAGA
>NW_011888237.1:8189-9250 GCF_000806365.1 Fopius arisanus | reverse complement strand
TTGCACCGGGGAAAATGTTAAAAACGATAGGCGTTATCCACTTCCATACAAGAAAAACCTCGATAAAAAACTATAATAATGCGAAAAGTTTGTTAAAATTCAGTACTAAACACCTCTGTAATTTTACGGTGAGTTGTGACACAGACGAGAGTTCATTTCAAGTAGATATCCGGTTATTGGAGAGGATTAAAAGTCACTTTCGAATCTCGTTTAATCATATCACTTGGTACTTGCTAATTACTGATCTGCGTTGAGTTATGGAGTTGGTGAGAAACTAGTTCTGATCGAGTTTCATATGTAACTTATGACGATAGTGGGTGTTGGCTTTCGCTATCTTGTCAAAACATGATACTGTTCTTTTTTTGGTTGTTTATTTGTTTTGCAGAATTTTCTGAGCTGTTGAGTGTTTGAATGATTCAAATGATTTCAAATTACTACAGATTACGAGAGAAGTAAAAGAATTAAAAGAATTATCTGGAATGCAGGATATTTTCCAAGATTTTTGACACAAATAGAAGAATGAGTTGACCTTTGGGAAATGTCCTTGAAGATCAGATCGGTCAAATCTGAGGGTCAAACAATGAAAATACGGCAAGTGTTTTTCGGAAATTCAGTATAAAATGTGAACAGTTATTGAAACGGATGTAGACGATCTGTCAAAATCATATTAGAGATCAGCAAATCATTCCTCAATCATTCCAATCATTCCTCAAACATTGAGCACATTGAAGGTCAAATAATGAAGGTCAAGAAAAGGGTGTGGGATTTTACGAGAAATTCAAGTGACTGTCTGGAATATATAAACCTCAATCATAATTCAATTTATGAATATTGGATTATGGAGATCGAAATGAATAAACACTTGGAGAATTTTAAACCTGAGAATTATTATTAAAAATTATAAGACTCGAGACAGGCAAGAGATACTTTACTGAGCGAAGACTTACAACGAACTAACTAAACATTACTAGTGAGGGTAATATAATTTCTTTTTCCACCCTTAACCCTTAGATTTTTCTCTTTCTTGACCCTTTCTGGTCACCAGATGTATTTTGGGAAAA
>NW_011888237.1:4167-5764 GCF_000806365.1 Fopius arisanus | reverse complement strand
TTTAACAGCAACAATTACTTCAATGAATAATACATATATTATATGCATATATATTGGACTGCCATAATAAATAATGGTATACTTCGAGCGTTTAATTTGCACATGTTTACTCGTTCGCCATTACAATCGACAAGATACATTGACGCATGTGGTGACGGGAATATTAATCGGGCGTCGATAAATCATTACGGTCGGTAACCAGGCTGTCTTTGATATCATTTCTCGACAAAATTACGTTTTCGGACTTTTGTACTGGCAGACCCGAAAATCGACCGGACGCTTCCGATTTTTTCTCTTATATTTCCACACAGAAATATTCAATAAAAATTATGTGTCTTTCCCGTAATTTTCTCATGAATCACTGAATTAATAAAATAAAAAATATGAATAAAGTCACTGAATTATTCCGCGGTGTTCTGTAATTTTTATCTGAATTATCTGCGAAAAATTGCGATACCATCACTTAAATTCTTCAAGTAGATTCTGTAATCGATAAGCGAATTGAAAGTTTGGTAATTTTTACTAAATAATTCTCTCCGCGTTTAGAAATGCACCTAAAATTATTCTGACAGGCGGATTACATGGAATGTTCCGTAGATTTTCTTGAATATTTCCTGCCGTTGAGGTTTCGGGGTGGAATCAGAGGTAGAAGCCACGTGAGTGGATTTGACTAGGACGGGACCGGGCTTATTCTTAATCACTGCGGTGGTGCCGAATGACTCCAGTTTCCGTCGAGAAACTGTTTGACGGTATGAAAGGATTGCCATTGACAATAGTCTTAGTGGAGCAAGCGGTGTGAATGTCTAGGTCAGCTTCCAGGCTGAAGCTTCTCCGAAGCCCCGAAGTTAGACGGATTACGGCCAGACTTGAACCAGGACAGTCGGTCCTGGGGAAGATTACGGTCAGATCTGAACGAGGACAGTCAGTCCTTAGGTACCTCTTAGCACGCGAATTGCGAACCTGAAAGAAGTTGGTGGTTCAACAAATTAATATTCAACAAATCTTTATGTCATTCGACTCATCCTAACCTCGTACTTACCGCCCTAGAGCAATAAAAATACTCGGTTAGTTGGGCCTGGTAACCTAATAGCATATTATGCATCAAGGGCGGAAAGTCAGTGTTTTTTCATCTCAAGTGCAGATGCTATTTTTCAACATGCCCGTAAAGGAAACTTCGTATTTTGCTGTCTGAGAAGCGGGAGGAAAGTGCATACTTATCGCCCTAGAGTGGAAAGTTGCTCCCAAGGGCGGAAAGTTAGTGTTTTACCGGCCAAGGTGCACATGCTATTTTTCGACATGCCTACAAAAGAAACTTCGTATTTTCATGTCGGAAAAGCGGGGGGAAAGTGAATACTTATCCCCCTAGGGTGGAAAGTCGCCCCCAGGGGCGGAAAGTCTCGACTTTGCGGTGCTTGAAGGCGGGGATTGCGATCAAATACGTTTCCAAAATACTTTTCAGCCCTCGTAGCATAAATTATTATTTAATATGAACGATGGGATTGGTTGAGAGAAGATCCTTCCCGAGAACCTTCAGCAAGGAGCACGGCATCCAGAGACTGGGGTGAACTCCCCTAAGCTCAACTGGCCGAGTGCACAA
>NW_011888237.1:0-1632 GCF_000806365.1 Fopius arisanus | reverse complement strand
TTATATTTCAATGACATGGAGACTATGAGAATATTGCCATTGCTGCCATTGCTCAAAAGATATTGAATCAATTCCAGTGATTTTGGTCAATACCTTATGCATTTCCATTAATAATACTCACTTTTTTTTTTTTAATATTCCGGCCCTTTCTGCCCTGTTCTGGCTAATTGGCCCTATCTCACCCTATGCATGCGGCTGTGGATCCTACACTGTACCGTATTCACTCTCCTATGGAACATAGAACTATGGACATGGGAAACCACAGAAAAAACCATGTCGGTACAGACGGTTGCTCTATTAGCAACCTCCCGCTCATCGGTGCCTGTTGAAAAATTCGATTCAACGGGGAATCGAACTCACAACTTTCAGAACACTAGGCTCGCACCTAGCCACTGAGCTACCGACGTCGGTAATAATACTCACTTTATTAGCGTCGAAGAATTTATCGTTGAATATGTATGAGATCAAATTCTAAATTAATTCAAATAACTTGTTGGTTAAACATGGAGCTGAGTGACGGTTTGGGTATTACTTTAATTTCATCTTTTCTGGGGAATAGCCTCGAGACGGGAGATGACTGAATTTTGGAAAGGGTATGTATACCCTTGTGTACACTGTCTGAAGTAATTTGTGTTATATAGAATGGAAACGGGACGGAAGAAGCTTAGAAACTTTTGCTAAATATAATTCATCGCTCGCTGCAGTCCACAACTCTAAACTTCTCTTGTATCTCGTCTATTATCTCGTCGTTCTTGCTTCTGTATCATGCAGTGAAGGTGGAAAATACGTAAGTTCACGTATGTAAAGCAGTTATTTATGGAATAACAGCTGTATACGGATTTGGAGAAAATACCGTGGCGGAAATGGAGCGCATCGACGGACGACACTTTTCTCCCCGTGGAACTATTTCTCGTGAGATCATATATTCTGCATTACCATTGCAATCCGTTATTTTCTACTTCCATTGCACTGCAGACAAAATAATTCAGCAATAAAATTCGAAAATGAGAAAATTATTTTGGAGAATTTGTTTATTTTATCGCTAAAAACGACAAATCGTTCTGCACGAAATTAATAATAAAGCATTAATTATTTTTATTGTTCTTTATTCATATTTAAAAATAATTTTTTTCATGGTTTTTATGCTCATTCCAAAATATTTAGAACAATAACGATAAAAAGATAATGAAAAATAAAAAATTGATCATTATTGTTTTATTAACCAATTACTTGGGTTGTGAATATTCGTTGAATTTATGTTTTGTCCTGGAAAACAAAGGGACAAGTCGTCGTGCGCGGAATTCTGAGGGTTAATTGGCTCCTGACAGAAGACCGAAAGGGCTCAGCCAAGCGAAATTCACCGTTTTATCGGTACGTCCGATAATTAACCCGAATCTCCCTTTTCTCGAGTGGTTTTGCTTTCATGAGGATAACCTGAGCGTTACGATGGCGAGGCGCATCACCACTCAGAGGATGGAAATAATACGGGGATGGAAACGCCGGGGGTTATTAGTTTAGGAGTCAAACTCACCCAGAAGTCAAGTATCTCGAAACAAAGTCTATCTCGGAGTCTACCCAGTTGAATATAATCAATATACAACTTAACCTCTTTTGCTAACGGTAAAACACAAC
>NW_011888236.1:9379-12830 GCF_000806365.1 Fopius arisanus | reverse complement strand
ACAATACCCCCTGGGGCGCACACCTGCACCTGCACGCACATTTCCTGGAAAAAAGGGGGGAGGGGGCGTGGGAAATTCCCCAATACTGGCCACTTACTACTAGGGCGGGAGGGGGCGCAGTCAAATTTCCTAAAAATATCCCATTTCCACCCTTCAGTCTGTTCTTTTGGAGCGTTAAATGCAAATGTGTATTTAGTGACCAAGTGATCGTTCAGATTTTCCATTGTTCATTAACCTGTGCATTTTCTACTGCAGTTTTGGTGATTTGGTATTGTTTTAAAGTATTTGGTGATTGTATGTGTTTTAGTTTATTTGGATTATGGAGCCATCTGCAAAAAGGTTTAAAAAGAATCGTTTTGATATTGACTGGGAAATTCGTTTTGCATGTAGTATAATTGGTGAGAAAACGCTGTGTTTATTGTGTGAATCTGAATTTACCTGCATGTGGAAATACAATGTTGAAAGGCATTATAGAAGCCGGCATGCAGCTTTTGACGTGAGTTTCCCCCCGGAGTCATTAGCAGGGGCTAATGAAATCCGATTGATGAAAACTAAATATTTGTTATCCACAGATGTTTCGGATAATGAAATTTCTTCCCTTGATGTAACCGTTTCTCCTCAACTTACACGCGAAATCAGAAATGGCAAGTGCAAGAAATCTCGGCACAATTCCGATTACTTTGGCGCCGCGATTTAACGGTTGTTATCCGAACTATTTTGTCTCGCGAGTTCGAGAAAAATAATGAAAAAATTCCCTCTACACTGTATTTCGAGATATACAGGGTGTCCCAGAAGTACATGCTAATCCTTTACCAGCATGTACAGGGGGTGATTCTGAGCCGAAAAGTCCTTTTCCACTTATGGATCAGAAGCACCCCCCCGGAGATATTGGGGTAAATACGATAAACTTTGTTTCATATTCAAGAATAAAAATTATGGAGAAAAAAAATTTTTCATCAATTGGATTAGAAGTTACCCTTCCTATTTCATAATATTTTTTGGAATTAAATTATGTTGTCATGAAAATATAATGACTCAGAGTTTTTAATATTTTTTAACATTATTTGAAATTGAAAAATGAAATTTTTTCCAGTATTTATCAATTTTTTTCTCCTATCGTACATTTGAACGGCTGTAGGGGTTAAACGGTACAAAAAAGGGGTTAAGTGCTTAATATGTTTTTTATGGGAAATATTTTGCTCTTCAAATTATATTCGACCTTTTTTTAAATAGGAGAGCCGATGACGCTGCAGCGTTAAACGGCAGTACGTCCGTGTGGCTCCGATACATGCATGAGCGCCGCCCCTTCCAGGCAGCGGACCATGTGTGCGGAGCCACACGGACGTACTGTCGCGTAACGCTGCAGCCTCATTGGCTCTCCTATTTACCCCAATATCTCCGGGGGGGTGCTTCTGATCCAAAAGTGGAAAAGGACTTTTCGGCTCAGAATCACCCCCTGTACATGCTGGTAAAGGATTAGCATGTACTTCTGGGACACCCTGTATATATATATTGCATGATAGATACTTAAGAAAAATTGATATGTTTAACACAATATATAGACAAAAGATAGGTGCTGCATGAGGTTCTTCACAACCTAGATTAAGAGGATCATGACTTGTGTTAGAACACAACCAATATGTTGAAAGGCGATAGAATTGCCACATTTATGTGTAGCGTGATTACCTCACGAATACTAAAGCCTCGAGAAAAGCCCGTGTATCAGAAAAAATGATGTCTAGAAAAGTAACATATAAAATGTGTGAGTATAAAAACAATAAAAACGAATGTATTATCTTTGTAACATTTTCTCCAAGATAAAAAACCCCTTCTCACAAAATACACAAGTAAACACAAATTATAAACAAAACATCATACAAAACACCTGTCTGGCACGTCGCATCTAGATCTTCGTGTATGCAAGGAGGACCTTGCAGATTCTTCACCCCCGGAGGTGTTGCGGACACCGCTGTTTACTACGGTTAAAATTTCTATTTAATAAATATAGAAACCTGGTACAACACTAGGTTATAAATAATACAAAGGGACTCGGCAAAACCCTGCACAATGGTGATGAGTGTTGGAAAACCCAGTCAAAACATCGATTATGTGAGGTTAACGCGACGAAAGGCGACCCCCTGGGGGGGGGGGGGGGGCACTCAAGGTCAAGGTCAAGGAATGACCATCAAAGGACAACACCTGGAAATCACAAAACACTTAGAGGAGGCCATACAAGTTGCTCAAAAGCATAACTAAAGAGATCCTTTTGACTTCTTTTCTTCTCTCAATTGAACATGGGGGCACCAATATAAACAACCCTCCGATGGTAAACATGGATGAGAATAGACTCAAAGAAATAAGATGTCGGCAATTCAGAAATGGACTGCCTCAACCATTGGTTTGTCGATATCGACAAAAGAAAAGACAGACCAATAAGGGGGTACATCTGGTACGCATATCTCCCCCCATTGGTTACAGGGAGTTGGCTTGAACCATGACGTCATCCGCACCCCATACCCAACGAAAGTTATGAGATGGGTTCCAGGAATCGGGACCATCCACCGGATGATTTTTAGTTGTCCAAACAAGAGGACATCTCCATCTTCAAAAGGTCCACCCCGCCTGACACACCGGTTTTTCTGATGAATAATAGTTATCCATTGTCAGGAAGATGACTAGTTTACGAGCTAGGATGTCATCGACACCCCATGCCCAATGAAAATTATGAGATGGCTTCTAGGAATTGGCGCGATTCACCAGATGATTTTTAATTGTCCAAACCAGGGGACACCTTCATCCTCAAAGGATCCACTCCGCTTGACACGCCAGTTTTCTAATGAACAATAGTTATCCATCGTCCAAGAAGACGTCTAGTTTATGGGCCGTGAGCGTCAGAAAAGTACATAAATATGCCAGTTTTGACATTAGAAGAACATTAATTAGAGAGAGGCCAAAGATCGATCGTCCCGTCTTTCTCTCAAAACCCTCTCCCACACCTGGGGAAACAGGGGGGTGACACTAGAGAGAGAGTACATCGTCCAGAGACATCCCTTTTGAATACATTGTCTAACATATGAAGATACCTCCCTCCATATCTCAAAAAACGTCGGGGGAATAAGAATCAAAAAATCAACGGACGTAGGGGAATCACGCCCGAACAGTATATAAAGGGCCGTTTTTCGCCAGATCAGTCAGTCTAAATTAAATCTTCGACTCCTAATCATCTTCAATTGGTATTCGGCTCTTCAACCAGTCGACTCTCCAAGATCAATCTTCAAGGGCGAAACTCTGCAGGACCACCCTCTGACGTCACCACTGGGGCACAGTTCGAGCATTTAACTCAACTTCCAACCCCAGATTGAGTGTGCAACTTTAACCAACGAGTCCAAAGTAAAATTTCGACTCTTGGTATTCAACGAGGGGCCTTGCTCATCATTAAAGCTCATCCTTC
>NW_011888236.1:2434-9159 GCF_000806365.1 Fopius arisanus | reverse complement strand
TTCAAGCAACACAACGAGTTCAACCCGAGCTTCTCAGCCGAGGTTCTTCTGTAAGCCCAGCAACGACCTGGCAAGTCTTCAAGCAACACAAGGAGTTCAACGCGAGTTTCTCAGCCGAGGTTTTCTGTAAGCCCAGCAACGACCTGGCAAGTCTTCAAGCAACACAACGAGTTCAACCCGAGCTTCTCAGCCGAGGTCCCCTGTAAGCCCAGCAACGACCTGGCAAGTCTTTGAGCAATATGACGAGTTCAACCCGAGCTTCTCAGCCGAGGTTTTTTCTGCAAGGCAGCTGCGATCTGGTTACTCAGTATTTAACTGAGTTCACCCCGAGCTATCAGCCGAGGTTTCTACACCAGCCAGCAACGAGCTGGTGATTCTCTCAGTATCTGACTGAGTTCAACCCGGGCATCCAGCCCAGGCCATTTCTGCCGAGCACCACAAAACCAGCATCTCGATCCAGTGGTCAACCGAGTTTTATTTAAACTCAGATCCACAGTCACCAGCAACACCTCCAGAGTCACCTCATCACCACCACTACCAACGAAGCGTGTTCGAGGATCTTCAGCTCCATCAGCGCTAGAGCATCTAGCACGTTTTTGGAGTTCTCCGGAATACGATACGCAGAGGAGAACCACCGAGAGATCACCCACTCATCCCTACACCGTAGTTTTTCTTCAACCGTAAGTCAGAAAAAACACACCAACAACATATACACTATTCTTACCTACACTTGTTCTACCCCTATTCCCCGGTTTTTATCTTGGACTTTCTACTATTCTGTATTTTCAAGTGAAGTGTAATAAATTTCAAAGGGAACTCAAGGGTATCTTTCTCTTTGTGTGCTAATTCCTCACTTAGTAACCATTGTGCAGTTCAGTGCTTAGTCCCACGCAATAGGCCCCCCATATTGAGTGAGATTTATAAGATCTTTCCTTCTCCGGACACTACCTGTCGCTACTAGTTACGGTCAAGTTACCTGAAAGGTTCACCATTTCTCTTATATTTTGGCCTACCTAGTGACCCAGTGTCCGCAACAGGTTTGCAAACGGTTTAGGTCAGGGACAGTGGGGTCAATTTGGGGGCAGGGTCGAAGAAAATATAAAACGTCATCTTCTACGGTCCAGTCGGGGTATTTGTGGGGGTTGTTCAGTGCATCCAATTTCTTCTTTTGATACCACCTGTCCGGGGAAGAATTAATTAACGCGAGGGCGGTGAGGGCATTCGGGCAAACACGGGAAAGGGCGTCGGGGACGGTGTGGACGGAACCTTTTCGGTGGACTATGGTCATGTCGTGGTTCTGCAGTTCCAGTGCCCACCGGGCAACTCGACCGGTGGGGTTCTTAAAATTTAGCACCAATTTTAAACTGGAGTGGTCTGTTATCACGGTAAACTTCCCCCCTTCGATGTAAGGGCGAAACTTACGCGTAGCCTACAGAACTGCTAAACATTCCCGTTCCGTCACAGTGTAGTTTCGTTCGGCGGGGGTAAGGACTCTACTAGCAAAATAAATAGGTCTGTCTAGTCCAGTTAACGAATTGGGGTGGGCAGGATCGGATCCAAACTCCGATTCCTGCGTCAACACTGCTCCTATCGCCACGTCACTTGCGTCCGTCTGAAGGGTGAAGGGTTTAGAAAAATCAGGGCGGGCCAGAACGGGGATAGTTGTGAGGGAACTCTTTAATTTCTCAAAAGCGATCTGGTGTTCGTCAGTCCACGTCCACGTTACGTTTTTCCTAATGAGTCCGAGCAAGGGGATTTTGTCGTCAGAAAGTGAGGGCAAAAATCGGGAAAACCACCCGTCCATGCCAAGGAACCGTTGTAATTCCTTGACATTCCTGGGGGGAGGGTAGCCAATAATGGGGGCGATTTTACTGGGGTCGGCTTCTAGTCCATTCGCGGTTAATAAATATCCTAAATATTCCAATCGGTCGCATAAAAAGTCACATTGGTCCTCATTAATCGTCAGGTTATTGTCCTGTAATCTTTTAATTAGTTGGGCGATGAACCATTTGTGTTCGTCAACGGTGCGGGTGAACATTAAAAAATCGTCAGCGTATTTCCGTACGTTGTTCGACCATTGGGTGGGAATAATCATGTCCGTCAGTAACTGAAACATCGCGGGGCCGTTCTTCAGTCCAAAGGGCATCCGTTTATATTGAAATAGTCCGGGGGGTAGTCCAGGGATGGCGAAAGCAGTCTTCTTTTTACTGTGGTCGTCAAGGGCAATATGGTAGTACGCCTGACTTACGTCAATTTTGGAGACGTACACCGCGCCGTGAGCACAATCAAGTAAATCTTCTAAACTCAGCATAGGGAGGGCGAGGTGCTTGGTCACGGCGTTGAGGGGGCGGTAATCTATACATAATCGGTAACTATTTTCGGGTTTTTTTACTAACACCGGCAAGCTACACCAATCGCTCTTGGGGGGTTCGATAATTTCTTGTTTCAATAATTGGGCGGCTTTTAAAATGTGGGGGGCATATCTACGCGCAGCACCACGGATAGGATGGTCTTGGGTTTCTATATGCATCGTGAGTAAGGGGCAAACGGAGGCAATTTGGGGGGCGGGATTTATCCTACTCTTGAACTCTTCGCGGAGGGTTTTTACTTGATCTTCGGGGACGACTGCTAATTGTGCTAAATCACAGGAGGGAGGATTGGAAAGTTTAGAAATCACAAAAAAATTTTGTGAAAAAATGGCACCAAGTCGACGTGAATCTGATCGCCTCAAAGACAGAAACAAGGGACAATTACTGAATAGTTGAAATCACACAGTAGGCGAACTGATTATGATATAATCTTATTTTTGAAAAAACATGGAAATATTAAAAAATGCCAAGTTTATGCTGACAGCGTCTACTAGGACAATTTTCCGTAGTTTTTGGTCCGATTGGAAAATCGATTATTCTTGATCAAGGCTTTTGTTATTCCGGTTGTAAGACAGTGTTTTACGACTGCGTTGCTTTGCTTCGCATCCACGAAACGCTGACTACGGCTGTTATGACAAAAAGTAGTGGGCGTCGTACAGCCAAAAAAAATTTGTCGACCAATATGATTGTTGCAAACCTCATCTTCGCTAGAAACGTTTTTTTCGGCCTAATGACAAACTATACTGTTTCAAACCACGTCCATAGGAAATTGATTCGGAAAAAAGTCAACTTGGCGCGGCGGGCTGTTCGATAATGAACATGCTTCGTAGGAACTGAATGATTGGCAAAGCTAGAGTTCGCACGCTAATTGACAAAACGCTAAAACTATTGAGATTTGATTCAGCTTAGTATATCACAATGGGATTCCGTATACCTGACGTGTACTTAACCTATTCACCAATGAACGTGAAATAGCATATCGGTACGAGGAGAGTGGGTACCCGTCAGTGTGATGGCGCGTTCATAAGCGACGCATGGTGGCACACTCACATTAGTAGACAACAGCAAAGAGTGGGGGACGAAGATCATCAGTGAATAGTTTAAAATGAGATGTAGTGCTTATACATGATAAGATGTCCGTAACGACTGAAGTAGTTACGTAATTATCAATCGATGCATTCAATCAATAATCCACTTACGAATTTATGACTTGCTAGGGAAATGCTAACATATACTTGTAATTTTTTACTATGTTCCCGGCAATGTAATGATACTCAGTGAATTGAAGGGGAAAAGTTAGGCGCGCCAAGTTGACTTTTTTCCGAATCAATTTCCTATGGACGGGGTTTGAAACAGTATATTTTGTCATTAGGCCGAAAAAACTTTTCTAGCGAAAATGAGGTTTGCAAAAATCATATTGGTCGACAAAATTTTTGGCCGTATGACGCCCACTATTTTTTGTCATAACAACCGTAGTCAGCGTTTCGTGGACGCGAAGCAAAGCAACGCAGCCGTAAAGCACTGTCTTACCGCCGGAATGACGAAAGCCTTGATTAACAATAATCAATTTTCCAATCGGAACTAAAACTGCGGAAAATTGTCCTAGTAGACGCTGTCAGCATAAACTTGGCATTTTTTAATATTTCCATGTTTTTTTAAAAATAAGACTATATCATAAGCAGTTCGCCTACTGTGTGATTTCAACTATTCGGTAATTGTCCCTTGCTTCTGTCTTGGAGGCGATCAGATTCACGTCGACTTGGCGCCATTTTTTCACAAAATTTTTTTGTGATTTTTTAAATTTAATATTTATATGATTTTTTAAAAAATTCTGTGATTTCATCCATGCAGTTATTGTCCCATGCTTCTATCTTGCGTTTAAATGAGCGTCGACTTGGCGCCATTTGTTCACAACAGTTTTTTATGATTTTTTTTTTTATGTTAATGATTACCAAACAAATTGTGATGTCCAAAAGAATTTGGGGCAAACGCCGAATTTCCCAACGCTTAAAAATGTAACAGCGAACAGTCAGCTGTTGCGCCACGAGGCCCGATTGGAAATGGGCCGTGGGAACGGCAGAGCCAGCGGGACCAGCAACAAGTGGAACGCGGGCAGCGCTAAAAAGCGCTGAACCAACGAACTACCCCACCCGCGAGAATTTAAACAAGATCAGGTCAAATCACTCCACCAATGACAAATCGACACAGAAATCAACTCCAACGATATAAACTACCAAAAATCAACTGGTAAGGGCAGTCTAGAAACATACGCGGTGTTGTTAAAACCTTGGTGGAGTGATACCAAGTCCTGATCTGAAAACTAATCCTTCCCATACAACCTTTAAATTATTAAGCTTGTGCGCGGTAACTCATCGAAAACTTAGTAGATGATTATCGGATCTGGTCAATCAGGGAAAATCTTCCTAAATTCGGGTTCGCGGTACCTCATACAGATAAGAGGTTTTACAATTCGTGCTGTGTGGACATTCTCATTGTGAGGGACTTAGTTGAGCCGAAATTATATAACATAAACATTTCTTAAACACAAACACATAAATCAAATACAAGTGGGTGAACGTACCTGACTAGTCAAGTAGTTATATCAGTGTTAAACCTATCTAGCACTGTTAACGAAAGGAAGCAGGAAGACCGAGGGACTCACCACAAAAAGGGAACGGAACTAGATAACTTTAACATCAATAGAATACAATTGCGTGAGTACGCTTTAATTAAGCAAAAGAAAGAAGTGTCCTAGATTTAAAGAAAGATTCCAAGGGGAACCTTTAAAACGAAAATTTATTGAAACATGTATACTTCCTCTCTGTAACTTCTCTTGTTTTGTAAACATTTGCTCTCTGTAACTTCTCTTGTTTTGTAAACATTTGCTCTCTGTAACTTTTCTTGTTTTGTAAACCTTTGCTATTAACTAAATAAATGTACCAAGATTTTCAGAACAAAATAGTGTCAAAAATATCTTAGCTGCCTTCAGCATCCTTGAAAACAAAATTCAAAAACCCTCAACAACAATTTTAGCTATTTTAGACATAACAAAATGATGCAATCAAAAGTATTGGTACCTGATTTAAGCCTCTCTGATTTAAGCCTCATGTGTTAGTTCATCACAGTAATTTTCCTCAACGAAATATAATTTAAATATTCATGTTTTAGTTTTTATTCAGTCATTCAAGTTGATTATTGAAAAATATCACATAAAAAATTTAAATTTGGAGGTAATATTTTAATTCACATATTAACACTCGATTGGAATTGTTAAAGGGTAATTCACAAATAGGTTATTTAGGTAATTAATTAAAGATTAAAATGCTCGAAGATTGAAGCACTGAAAATTTTTAATTTAAAGGATTAAATTTAGGTGCAATATTGAAATTAAATATTCACAATTGATTCCAATTGTTAAAGGGTCATTTATAAACATTAAATTGTCTGTTTAATTAATTTATGATTAAAATGTTCGTATTGTGAATATTGAAAAATTAACTGAACTAAAATTTTTAATTTGGTTGTTATATTCTGTAACGAGATTTTTCTCGTTACTAGAGAAAACACTAGTAGAGTCACTAGGTGAAAGGAACGACATCTAACGCCTGCTGAAAATAGCCGAGCGAAAGATGAGTAGAACATCGGACGACGGCCAATCAGGCCGCTCCGAAGGTGAATTTGACCAATCACATAGTGGGAAGAAACGTGGTAGGGTGAGACCATGTTTCGGAACACTGTGATGGCGCTGACGATAGCTGTTTCCCAATTCGGAAATCCAGCCAGTTGTGTTAGGGAGTCCAGGGCCTACGTACAGGCGTTCCAACTGGGTGGTTCCGAAGGGCGCCGTCGACTTAGACCAGGCACCAACGGCTAGGTGAAAGGACTAGCGCCCCCGGGATCCCGTCGAGTTGATTAGTGGCTGTGGGGTAACGGATGACCCACAGTTGCGGAGATGCTCAGACTAGGGGGAGAAGGCCCTGGTAGATTTCAGGACTGTTCGCGTTGAGTGCTGGTCTCGAGCGGATGTTTTAGGCGCTCGGGATCAGTTGGTGGCAATAATCCCTGCCGGGATTAGGAAGGGTACGTGGTTCCAAGGAATCTTGGAATATACTTTGAGGCTACGGACGAGAGTCCGAGGGTACAGAGATCCATCTCTAGGGCGAAATCCATGATGTTGCGGTGGACTAAGGGCTGGGATTCAAGGCGTTTCCCGTCGGTCCGGTCGCACGCGCCTCCATGGGAAGTAACTCTAGTTTTGACTCGCGATGAGATTGCTATTACCGAGCTCTCGAGTTGGGGTGGACGTTACGTGGGTGAGAAAGGTCTCCGGATACCTACGTCGCATGTGCCTCGAGC
>NW_011888236.1:0-1725 GCF_000806365.1 Fopius arisanus | reverse complement strand
CGGATGAATTCCGTAAGCGCAGACAATTTCCTGCAACTTACTAGTTTTATTCCCTAGAATAGCCCACCCAAACAGCGCTAGGGAATACTAACGCTCTCGAAATAAAACTCTTGAAAAAGTGAATTCGTATCCGTTGCGATGGAGTTTTTTTTGTAATAATGTAATAAGTGAAAAAAGTAGAAATCTGATCAGAAAGATCAACCGCGATTTATACAATGTATCTAAGGATACTTTTGCAAAATAGCGTGCGTTTAAAGGGGAAAAAAGCAATTAAATTTTTTTAAGGGGTTAGGGGCGAGTTGTTAGCTGTAATATAATACACGACAGCTCTCTGCCTGTGACGTCACCTCTGCCTGTGACGTCAACTTGGCAGATACGCTATCGCGTATCTTGATAAATTAAGGGGTTGCCGCGAGGGGCCTTCACCGTCTGAGGCATACCATACACCAATGGGTTGCGCCGTAAACTCTAAAGGGTGGCTCTCGGGGCTTTGTGTTTCTCCGCAATTCAGGGTAAACTCTAGGGCGCTTAGGGCGTCCATTCCTAAAATTCAATCGAAGGCGAGGGCATTTGATAATCTAAAGGGGATGAGTTGAACACGATCAGAATGGGCTAGTCTCATGATAGCACAGCCGGCTAGTGGGACTGTTTCGGCGTTTCCGATGATCACTTCTTCTCCGGTTGCGATGGCGTATTTGTCGAGATCCACGCCAGTATTCGTACTAATAAATCATCGATTGGCCCCTAAGTAACTCCGTCAAGGTAGGCAGCCGAAGTACTCCAATCGACTTGGTCAATAGCTCTAAATTACAAGCTTTTTACATGCTTTTTTTATGCGCAAAGCAAAAATTTTCTGCCAAAGAGGTTTTGGGAAAAACGAATTTTTTGGATTTAGGCATCAAGCCAGGCGGCCAAATTAACAGTATAGCATCAAAAACTACGCCAAAGCAACTATCCGTTTATAAGCTAATTTTCTGTGTTGAGGGAATAATGAAAATCATAATTTTCTTGGGAAAACCTTTACGGGCAGAAAAGACAGAGACCCAGAGGCATTGAAATGGGCACCTGTCTGGCCCACACTTATCCGCTATTTACATGCATTTTTTCTGCGCCAACCAAAAATTTTCTGCTCCAATATTTTGGGCCCAACTTCGACTTTGAGTAGTTGAACAACCACCCAATGGCCCGATTTGAGGAAATAGTTCGAACAATGTTATTAACGTATCCCTTGATTTATAAGCTAATTTTCTCCGTTGAGAAAATAATGAAAATCATCATTTTTCTGGGAAAATCTTCATCGTCTGGGAAACGACAAGGCCTAGGGCCATTGAAATGGTTCGGAAAATGCTATTAGATTATCCCTTGATTTATAAGCTAATTTTCTGCATTGAGAAAATAATGAAAATCATCATTTTCCAGGGAAAATCTTCATCGTCTGGAAAACGACGAGGCCCAGGGGCATTGTAATGGGCCTCTGCCTGGCCTACATTTATCTGCCTTTTACATGCTTTTTTTCTGCGCCAATCAAAAATTTTCTGCTCCAATATTTTGGGCCCCATTTCGACTTTGAGTAGTTGAACAACCACCCAATGGCCCCATTTGAGGAAATAGTCCGGACAATGTTATTGCAGTATCCCTTGATTTATAAGCTAAGTTTCTGCGTTGAGAAAATAATGAAAATCATTATTTTCCAGGGAAAATCTTCATCTTCTGGGAAACGACGAG
>NW_011888235.1:13494-17187 GCF_000806365.1 Fopius arisanus | reverse complement strand
CGGGAAATAATGAACTGATTCATATCGCGTCCATTATGCTCTACTCAAAATTATTAAAAATCTCTCACGATAGTTATTAACATGAGGTAACAGTACTGTTATGTATGTTTCCGAAAATCAAATTGAACGTTAAATTATCGGTCCATTGATTACATTATTATTAGAATGTAAACTATTTCATGTTGATTTTGCAAATTAACAAATAACATCTACCCGATACATACAGCGAGTATATGCCGGGAAATATCTAATATTTTCATTAATCAATTCAATAAATTAAAAAAATACATGAAAAATGAAATTGAATTTCCGGTTAATTTAAGATTTTTAAGAGGCCTTGATAACGGTAATGAAATGTAATAAACCATTGGAAAACAAATGGATTTTAGTGCTTCCAATTTTTGATGGGGATAATTAAAGCGATAGAACAATTGAGAAGGAGGTGTTGAATATTTCAAGAATACTTGATAACTCAACTTAACAGAGCCCTGTTGTCAGCAATAAAGAAGTTTCCGAGTTGATTTTATCACCCAGCACTGCTCCCCTTCATTTTACACCTTTTTGTTGGCCGGATTGCATATTATATTGCTGTCTCTGTCTCTAAGTATTTTTCAAGATCTCGAGAATGGTAAACCTACTTTGCCTGGGTCGAGACAAGTTTCAAGTAAAAATGTAAGTTTTCAACGAGCGTTATATTTTCTTTAAGAAGGCCGGAAAAACCCCAGGAAGTTGCAGAAAGCTAAAAGCGAATGGAAGGCAGGAGTTGGGTAATTTTGACGTGTTTCCTCTCTTTGGTTTATTTTGCAGACTGGGGCTGGAGTTTTTCCCTCGTGTCTCGTGATTGGAACAATAAAGGCGTCTACATTGTTAAAAATTCATTGAAATTTCAATAACACAGTCATCTCGACTCTCGATTACATGATCTTGAATTCAATTTCAATTAAGAGTAATCATTGAATTTTTCATTCATCTTAAAAACTCACGAAAATTGGACGCTTCATGTCAAATAATAATTGATCTTTCAATCAATGAATCAAAGCTTGAATTTTCAATATTCCCACGGTTCTTCAATCACTAGAATATTCAAGAAATTACCTGATTGTCCATTGAAGAATTCTACAGAAATTTTATGGTCAAGGTGTCGAGTTTTTAACGGGAAATTTCAAATGTAATTTTGCAAGAGTGTAGTAATCGAGTAAGTGGGAGAATTTTTGGGTAGAGAAGATGGATTGCTGATGGTTGAGATTTAATTTTCATTGTTTATGGCGGTTGAATGTCAGTAAATGTTGTAGCTCATCGGTTATTCATACACGGGGGTACCTTGTCGCGTGGTGATCATGATGGACAATGTAGCGTGGGCTTGAAACCGAGGGATACGAGTTGTTGTGGATCAGGCGACGGGAAATGATAGCGTGATCACGATGTTTAATTGATATTTGAGATAGTGCCACGATACAACTGTGTCATGTTTATTAGATTGGAGTGACACTTTGTAATTTGTTTTGGAGGTGAGTTTAAAGTTGCCTTCGCCATACGTTGGAGATTATTAAAGTGTTCTTCTATTCTAATGGAATTAAGGGGTTTAATGCTGTTTTCGTGTTGTGAATGTGGAGACGAAAAGTATCAACACTGCAGTGTTTTTTAATTTGGGCATTATAATGGGCATAATGGGGATTTTATTCAATTATACGCTCGCTCGAGTCTGATAAACAATTTGTATCCTTTGGATATTGTATCGTTGATTGCGGTGGAATGATCTCGTTGAATCGAATTATTCAATGGGAAAAGGAATTAACACGGTATAACGCTCGAATTGGATGATTTAATTTATAATATCGGTGGTACACATTCGTATGGAATTATTGAGGAGCAACAATTAGCGGATTTTTGGAGAGAATTAATGCATGCACGATTCTAACAGCTGTTTACCGACGGGATGCTCACCAAATCCTCAGGCTACCATATTTTTCATTTAATTTAATATGCATAATTTTTTACGGGATATTTTCAATGAAAAATTGAAAATTTCCGTGATTTTTTGATTATTCGAGTACAAATAAAGTAAAATAATGTGGATTGTAAAGTGATAGTCCACATGGGCGGATGATAAAACATCTAATTTTTGAAAATGAATTCGAGTTAAGTGGAAAAATCGAGTTGAGTCAGACAGATGTTTGGCGGATTAAAATGAGGATTTATTTTTTGATCCGCCCTTGCCTGTCCTACCACAATATCAAACTAGAGGATTCAAAATTTATTCCCCATAAACTCATAATAAAAGTTTCGAATAAATATTTATCCGAAATTTTTTCATCGACTATCGACATTCGAAAAGTTCACGTGACACTGTGAAAGCTGGAGGACCAAACTAAGGTATAAAAATGGAAAGCAGTGTTCACAATAAAAAGTATTAAACTAAAAAGTATTCCAATAGCCTGAGCTCGTAAACAAAACTCCAGAATTACATATACTGTGTACTAACATACAGTTGGTATCTCGTGAAACTTGGAGACTTTGTGGCATTTTGCTTTGGCCGAATTGTCTCTGGGGCTTCCGCTGTGGGATCTCCATCGAGGAAAACCCCCTACATATATAAAAAAGCCCGAAAAGCTGGACTGGTGTTGTCGTTACCAAATTTATCGGTTTCCGCGTCAATGAGCCAAGGAGGAGATCCGATGAGCACCGGGCGTTTTAGTTAGTCCATTCGCACGGAAGAAACTGATGGACTCGTCAAATAACGAGATTGACTCACTTGCCTCCAATAATTTTACACATTTACCTTTGGATACTATTAATAAATTACATTTGGAATTATCATCGAAAAAACAATTTGGAGTTTCAAAGGCCGACGTCCAGCAATAATTTCCCTGAATTTCGAAACGAATTGAATTAAAAAATGTCATTGTATCAGGCGTTTTATTTTCACGACGGACATGAAAATTTATGCTTGCATTAAAAATAAAATTATAATTCAACACGAAAAAGTTTTTGCCATGAATTTAAAAAAAAAGATAAATTTACTGACCGCTTTAATTGAAGTTTAATTCTGATATAATTGATAATTCAAATGACTGTGAAATTGCAAGTGTAATTTTGCAAAAGTGTATTCACCTCAAATCAATCACGAAATTATCCATGAAATCATGAAATCATGTTCATATTTTTGCTAAACAAGTCGACAGCAGTCACTCAGTGAATCATCATAGGCTTCGGTTGTCCGTGAAATATTGTTGATTCATGTTGGAATTCGACCACAACCCATGGCAATGCATTCCGATCGACTAGTCACTAGAGACTCGATGGTGAATTTGATATAGACATTAATTATGGTACTGCAGAGGGCTTGAGAGATATTGATGAAGCTATTTATTTTGAATGGATGCCAGACTCACCGAAATTTATACCGCAGACTTCACCCCATATGTTTACGATGGAATTTGCTCATGAATTATTAGAATGAACGAGGCTTCATTGATAGTTTTACCCCTATATCCCAGTATAATTTTATTCACGCAGAGATAATATTTGAGAAGTCGTCCAAAAATACAATAACAATACAAAACAGTCTACATTTTATTTCACTAATCTCCAGAAAAATAATACTACAATAATATTCATACTCAGCATCAGTCGTCACTCTATAGCTTCTCCTTTTATACAAATCTACGAGTTGATTTCGCCAGCAATGTCATC
>NW_011888235.1:0-2239 GCF_000806365.1 Fopius arisanus | reverse complement strand
TGAAAAAGTACAGATGAAATCTCTTATTAAATTCCTCTTAAACAATCACCAACACTTTGTTGTGTAAATCTCACAAATGAGTTGTTTACAAAACAATGTGCATCATCCGCGGACCCATCTCCACTTACAATTCCACTACTAAATTGTTTGGGGTCTATAAATTTGTACAGAAGGAAATACAACGGGTATTCATGTTCACTGGAATCTCCATCAACTCCAGTAGAGGTTTAAGAATGAAATAAATCTCAAAGAGGATTGAATTGTGAGCGTAGTTTACGTCATGTTAAAGAGTTATTTCATTAACACGCGGATTATTTATGTCTTCATTCATATTTTCATTTCTTGTTTTCGATAAAGATATTCTTGTTTGATGGTTTGTGCTCGACATAGACACTTGCTCTTGAAAAAAGAAAGCGAAAAATATCGAAACTTTTCAGGATATTCATTGATTTTTTTCAAGACAGTTCACAGCTCATTATGAAATGACTGAATACCCTTGAAAAAACTCGAGTTGTTCATTAATTTTTGACTGGCCAAATTGCTGCGTATTAAACTCAGTGAACACGAACACCAGTGGGTTAAATGGAAAGTTATCTTTGGTCCGTTGAATTCCACCCGCTGGAACTTCGAATTTCCGAAATTTCATAGCCAAGAGTAGATGGGCGGTGGGGTTTATTGCATATAACGATAGCATAGGAAACTCAGGGAGAAAATGACACCAACAACGAAAGTTTCTCCCATGAAACTCGTAATTCCCGGGGAACTGAGTAAATCCAGTTCGTCGAGGAATTAGCACAAATCCCAGGGGAGGTGTCCGTGTTACGAGGAAATTTTCGATGTGAAAGTGACTCACGAGCTTGCGCGCAATTCACTCCACCACTTCTATACATTTTTACAACATACAGCGAGCGAAACAAGGATGAATATATTCTCTAATGAATTTCTTCGCTTTTATTTTTCATCACAATTTGCTTACCCTCCTGTATTGAGGGACAACCGTTGATAACAAATTACAAAAATCTCGTTTAAAATGATGAAGAAAATTCTGCTGAGTAATTTCATTTTCCGGAGTAAAATCTGATGGGGGATTAATTATCGGAGATTGGGCTTCTCGGCATGAGGATGGTTCAAAATAATAAAAAAAATACTACGAAATATTGGCAATGATGGCAATGACACTTATAAAATTAAATTAAATCAAATCAATTCCTTGAGTTGTTGGAATCTATTCTTAATCGTCCTCCATAAACGTTGCCCTGATGAGTTTTTCAAATCTTGAATAATGAACAACAGAATTTCATTTGAAAAGAATGACTGAAGCTGTCTGAATAATTCAATCTGAGAATTGAAAAAGTTTAATTGAAAATTAATCACTGAAGATTGCTTTCAACGACACAACGATGCTCAATAATGCAATTCAATCTTCAAGAATAAAACTCCATTAACCGTTAGAATTCTGGAAAGTCATTTTGTGTTTGGAATGTTCCCAAAAAGCTACAGCTTCATTACCCGTCCCTTTGCTGTAATTAATTGCAGAATTCTGCGACAAAAATTCCCTGAAATACTAATAATCACCACTTGAAACAAAACGTATAAAATATCGATAATGTTCGATAATGTTCCTGATCCCCTGGCCAACGAATTCAGAAGCATTAAAAATAAATGACGAAATTTTCCTGGATAATTGAATCCCCCATGAAAGCAAATTTCATGGATTATGAATAAGTGAAGATCGCTTCATCGGACATAACGATGCTCTCAATACTGCACCAGACTCTCCAGTAGTCCAAGAAGTTTAATCAATAATGCATGGGATTTTGTATTCCCTGGAGAAGAATCATAAGGATGGGATAAAAGTGCATACGATGCATATATTGGAACAAAAACGACTGTACACATGGCTCTGGCCAACTGCAGTATTAAAAAAGTACCCCCGAGTACATGACTCCACATTACATGTATGGAGTGTAAAAAGTGAGAAGAGAAAAAGGAGAAAAATCCACTAACCTGAATTTGGCTGGCCGTTGCTATTTGGTCGAGCAGATGGGGCACCGTCTCTAGCTTCAACTTCCAGCGCGTAAGCTCCTTGTTTTTCTCGATCGAATATCACCTTTGTAAATATCTCTCCTGTTTCACGATTTATCTCGAAGTAGTCTTTTCCCTCGTTTCTACTGCTGTTTACAACGTAGTAGGTCACCTAGAATCAATAATTTTGTTGTTTGCATTTTTAAACTAAATT
>NW_011888234.1:10731-11835 GCF_000806365.1 Fopius arisanus | reverse complement strand
CGCCCCGAAGATATTCATAAACTCACGCGCACGGCATTCAATTTTTCCAGTGTTTTCCTTTCGTCAGAATGGATGGAATTAATGATAATCCATTAATAGGGGACTATGTGACCGAGAACTAGCTGTCACGAATGTTCATTAACTTCCAGGAGCCCGATTTTTTAATACTCTCGTGGAATTGTGATAAGTAAACACCGCAAACGTAATATGTGTCATGTGCTAAGTGTGTCGCTGTATCGAGTTTAACGAGTTATCAGAGACGTTTTTGCACGGTCGAAAAAAGTGGAGTGCGTGATGTACTTGGCGTGTTTGAGGGTACTAACCCGAAATATTAACACACTTTGGCTACAGTGGCAAGCGAATTTTGCCGCATTATGTCAACCACTCCGAAACCACGATCTCCGTAATTATTGAAAGGTGGGAGGTTCGTTATTGTCCCTCGATTATTGGATCTCATTTATCGAATTATGAAGATCATATCCAAATCTATCTAATCTATCCAAAAATATGAAAAGATGTCGGAGAAAATTACAGCAGAGTTCGTCTAATTGTCATAATTGACTAAATTACTCTTGCAGAATCTCATTCTGATCTCGGAATAGAATTTTTGTCATTCATGCCCGTTAAGTGACATTTTCGGGACTTTCTTCGCCAACTGGCTGATGGCTATTACGCTGTCTAGCCTTCACATATGAATCTTTCAGTTTCTGTTGAAATGAATAGTCATACGTAACATACTCGATGATTTTGTTGATGAAGTTCATTAATCACGGGGTTACATGGTTTCCCTCAGTACAAGCCAATCCGTGCAGTAAGGAAATTCGGCGCATGACACCGCAAAAATAATGAGAGGATAGTAGGAGAGGCTGAAGGCTAAAACGAAGAGGTGCCTATCAAATCATGAGAAAGACTCTGGTAATAGGAAACGGAAATATAAAAAAAAATAGTCATGGGGTTAACTAATTTAAAATTCATTAAAAAATGTTATAATTGAAGAAGAATTCCCATAATTCGTTTCATGTTCTCTGTTCATTGGAATAGATTGCCAAAAATATCTGATTAAAGTTGTTTCCTTGACACAAATGATTGTTGTTAAATTACTTC
>NW_011888234.1:7169-8206 GCF_000806365.1 Fopius arisanus | reverse complement strand
GAGTTTCTTTTATTTAACAGAAAGAAATAAGTTTATTACTGCCGATCCCTAAGCAACATTTGGCAACCGGAAGGGGGAGTGGTCAAGGGAGAAAATCCCTTTTAGGGGCTGGAAATATTGATTATCCAAACAAATTACAAACTGCCTCGTTTCAAGTTTACATAACCTTCACGAAGTTGCACCGCTGGTGAAATCTCGCTTGACATCCATGTAATTTTGCTTGTGTCTCTGAAACAAATAGAAGAAAAGGCAAAATAGAAAGAACAACAGAAAAACGTGAAAAAAGTGAAACAAGTTATTTCTCCCTCCAATTTATGGAAATGCTGTCCCCATAAACCCTCACACCTGCATTATTTAATGTAAATGGAAAGGAATAAAAATGGAAGATTAGAGGTACGAGGCTAAAGTCACGGAATAGGAAAATGTCGCGGGAAAAATTGATCCATTCAAAATTGTTCCATTCTCTTTCGTCTTCCTTCCTCATGGCATTGTGCAAATATCTCCAATATTGGCATATACATCAAATACCAGTATCGTAGATTCATACATGAATCAAATAGAATTTTTTTTTTTCACCAATACCCCAACTATGTGATTCGATCCAATGTGACATACCTTCGAGTTCCAGAAATATGTCTGATAACAAAAAGTCAATAGATTCAGATTCCATCGAATGTTATCGAGGGAAATACATTCTCCGAAGGTAGAAGAGTGGAGGAATGGAAAATCTGTGATTGACCGAAAGGGTAAAACCCAAAACGTAAGGGCAAGGGTGATTTGAATCAAATAACATTTTTATTTCCAACGGTTACAATAAAGGGATAAGCTTTACTTATTTTTATAAAAATAATATGATGGGATAAAAAATTTATTCACTCTAAATAAATAGTTGATTTTCGTTCTTTCAGATAAATCATTTTTTTATATAAAGCATGTGGTATGTATATATTTTTTATGTGTTCTTTATAATTTGATAAAATATATGGAATTGAAAAATTATTATATTGTGTTGTGATTTTTTTCCGCGAGAATCGGTT
>NW_011888234.1:0-884 GCF_000806365.1 Fopius arisanus | reverse complement strand
ATGTACAAGAGAAAAATGACGGCGTGATGAGATTCTCATGATTTAAATTACCAGTTCTTTATTTTCCGTTACAATTATCATGATTTCGATAATAGAAATGAATAATCATTTATTCTTAAATAAACCCTTGAATTTTCATTGAATTGAAAATTCGGGAAAATCATTGCATGAATTTTCAACCTTTTCACTAAATTTTAAATAAATAAAATAAACCATCACTCCAGAATTACCGGAAAATTCTAGTTCTTTAACTTTAGACTTCACATCCGATTTTCCGAGAATATCAATTATGAAAATTTAAAGAGAAAAATTACGTAAACAATTTTATAAACTATGACTTGAATTCCAAAATTGTGTGGTCATTATCATTACGATAATTACTTTCTGTCATTAATGACCTCAATGAAGTCATCGTATTCAAAATGATTTTAGTATTTCCACTCAATGGCGTACAGCCTCTTCGTAATTTGGAAATGATGCAGCATGCTGGCGCCAAAAAATTCGCTCTCCATTTTTTTTGTTCATAGAACGCGTTTGGTTGGTTCCCCAATGAATAACGTATCGAATCCTTTTGGATCGGTACATAAAGGTGGATTAATCCCGAATATTATCGATATGGAGTATGATACATGTAGACAGCAATATGTATCGATTACAAATTGGAATTTCTTTTTGCTTTTACTACACCCTTTTATATTCACTATAAAAAAAAATCTGCGCACGTTACGATCAGGAGGGAAAAAACATGGAATACTGATGGAATCGAAACGAAAATTTCCATTCAGCGAGGATCAAACAGGAGAATTTTGTTCCAATCCTGCCTTTTTTTATCGGTTTTTCAAATTTCGATACATCGAGATTGACAAAATATCCTTTGACAACAT
>NW_011888233.1:10438-11488 GCF_000806365.1 Fopius arisanus | reverse complement strand
AAAATCTACCAGAGGACGGAAAAGAGGAGCTGGGAATAACAATAAAGGAGATATGGAGGAAAGAGGAGATGATAGACAGGTGGAGATTGGCAACAATATACCCGATACACAAAAAAGGAGACCCGAACGAAGCAACGAATTATAGGGGGGTATCACTACTGGACATTGGGTATAAAATACTCTCAATGATTATGGCTAGGAGACTGGGGCAGTGGCTGGAAGAGGAAAAGAAACTATCAGAGGCGCAGGCAGGATTTCGGAGGAACAGAGGGACGATAGAACAAGTGTTCGTACTAAACACACTGATTGGAAGCAGGCTTAAAAAGAAGGGAGGGAAACTCTACGGAGTCTACGCCGCATTTATAGACTTCAAGGCGGCATTTGACAAAGTAGACAGAGAGAAATTATGGGGAAAAATGGAGAAAATGGGGATTGGGGGGAGATTCCTGAAAATGACCAAAAAAATATACGAGGAAACTAGGAACAGGGTGATAGCGGGGACAGGGCTAACGGAAGAATTCAGGACAGGGAAAGGAGTCAGGCAAGGATGCCCTCTAAGCCCAATCCTGTTTAATATATTCATACAGGATCTGGTAGAGAGCTTAGAAGGGAAAATGGAAGGAGGTACGCCAATAGGACCGGGGGCATGAGTAAAAGTATATGCACTGATGTACGCAGATGACGCGGCAATAGTAGCGGAAGAAGGAGCGGAACTAGGAAAAATGCTGAAAACACTGGAGAGATGGGCGGACAGAAACAACATGGAGGTGAGTGTTGAAAAAACAAAAATAATGGTATTTAGGAACGGTGGAAAGAGAAAGGCAGAGAGATGGAACTACAAAGGCAGGGAAATAGAGGTGGTAAACGAGTTTAAATACCTGGGTTTCTGGTTCTCGGCAAAGAACTACTACACAAGACACACGAGGAAACTGGCAGGAAAAGGACAAGCACTGGTGAATAAGGCTTGGGGCGAGCTAAGAAGAGGAAAGGTAACGGAATTAAGGAAGAAACTATACTTCATGGAGGCAACGGTGAAAGCAGCGGCTCTAT
>NW_011888233.1:6242-7623 GCF_000806365.1 Fopius arisanus | reverse complement strand
AAAAAACAATATAATTTCATGAATATATTAGTTTGAAAAAGTAATCTATTTTTCCAAAAATTCAAAAGTTAAATTAACAAACAATTACGATAAATATTTCCGTTCAAAAGCAAAAAATAAAGAGAAAATGATGAATTGATGAAAGATAGGGCCAAGAGTTTCGACAAAATAAAAAAATAATCCCATATGCTTATTAGAGTTCTTAAAAATTGATGAATTATTGTTGCAGCCGAGCAAGCGATTCCTCATCATCCCAGTGGTTCTGAGGGCATTATTTATTCCTCTGTTTTTACTCTGCAATTACCACGTTGGTGATGATCTCTCTGTGAGGGCTTTGCCTGTGCTGATAGACAATGACTGGATCTACCTGGCAATTGGGATCATCATGGGTCTCAGCAGTGGATACTTCTCCTCTCTCGGAATGATGTATTGCCCCACGTGAGTTCAATCCCTCATTGCATCACTCGATAAGTCAAAAAATAAATATTACTCATGGTTATTTATACTTCCAGGGAAGTGGATCCACGTCACTCATCGACAGCAGGAATGTTCGCTGCTGCTGCCCTCATCACCGGCATCTTCTTCGGGGTTCTGTCTTCCAATGTAATGCCCCTCATCGTTAATAATATCTCCTGGTAGATGGAACAGTTCTCATGATAAGACGAGAATTATTTATAGCTCGTAATGAATTTTTCCCCCCGCGTTGAGAATTGAATAGAAATCATTGATACATGGTAGAGATTATTTATCTCGATCGAGAAATCCGTTTTACTATTGAGGATTTATTAATCTGCACACGTGACCATCAACCGATGAATTTGTAAAAATCATTCTGTTAGAAAAAGGTGGGGTGAGATAATTTTAGGTTCGTAAATATTTATTTATCTCGAAAACTATTGATTTGAGGAAGAAAAGTCAAAAGAGTTTTTTTATCGGCAATTTGAATAGCTGGAGAAAAGTGTTATGAGGTTTTTTTTTTAAATTGATAGTTTGCGGGATAAATGAGTAATTGAAGAGCGGAATTTAAATAAAATTGTAAATTCGATTTATCTCACTTTTGACGAGTGCATCAGCATCGGCTTTGCTCAGTAGTTATTATACGCCATGTTTTTCTACCAATTTTGCCTTTGAATACCGTATTTTTCGAATGGCAGGGATTGCCTGCCATTTTACATGCGGTATTGCCCACCCGTTCCAACGTAAGATCGGACCAAACCGCCTTAAATAATTTACTAAAACCTGAAGATATGGGGAAAATATAATTGGAGAATTGTACATGAGAGCCGCTTGGGTTAAAGCACATTTGCAGATGCGTGGTATATATTTAGTAATTAAGAGTTGATTGACAAATTGTAATTATTAATTATCTGATACGACTAGA
>NW_011888233.1:0-1197 GCF_000806365.1 Fopius arisanus | reverse complement strand
AAATAATATAGGTATTTGGTATATAAGATCTCAGCGAAAATCGAACATCCATTTATATTTTAAAAAATTCCAATACATAAGGGTTAAGGAAAAATTAAATAAGTCGATAAACAAATTGTTAATACTTGTGTCGAACAATGGGAGTACTCCGCTCCGAAGACATAATTCCTCATCGAGATTTTTTTGTAATTTCTATTTTTCTTTGGGGTTTTCATTTACAGTTTTGATGCGAATGTATTTTTTTTTTAAATATAGTCTTTATGATTAACCGTTTTCTTGTCGATTTGTTTGCAATAAATTAAATAGTC
This sequence comes from Fopius arisanus, assembly GCF_000806365.1. NCBI lineage: Eukaryota > Metazoa > Arthropoda > Insecta > Hymenoptera > Braconidae > Fopius > Fopius arisanus. The sequence goes on along the minus strand of NW_011888233.1, from coordinate 889 downwards.
ATTATTGTACGTCGTGTTGGGTTAGAAGGGGATCAACGAAATTGGCGGGAAAATGGGGGAACGGGATTGGTTGACATGCTCGAGTCCACGCGAATTACGCGGAAGAGATTGCAGTTTCCGGGTAAATGCACGTGCAATTGCAAACTTTTATCGGGTAATTGATAAGCAACTGGTCAATTGGCCAAGTCCGGCTTCAGGGTCTTCCAGGAATTCCCTCCACGAGTCGTTAATGTATTTCACTAAAAATGTGATAACACCCATGTACCACAGGATAATAAAATCTATTCTTAACAAATGTCAGGAAAAAAATATGGAAAATAATAATAATTTATGTAAAAGAGCACATAAAACATATTTTCTAAATATTTTGGCTACGAATTGTCTTTTTTTAATTATTAATTTTTTTAATCGTTATATATTATATATTCCATTTAGTAATTTATATTTCCAACATTAATGATTATTATAATTGATATTAAAAAAATTGATCAACAGGAGAAAATTCGAAGAATTATTTAAAATAAAAAAAAAGATTTATTGGAACAAATTTAAAACAATAAATATTTGTCATTAAATTTTTAAATTGTTAGGCACTTTTGATTTTAAAGTCATTATTAAAAATTACATTCTATATTTTATTAAAATAAAATTCAAAGATTAATTACAATAAATAACTTGAGTAATCACTAAAATTGAAAAAAATAATAATTATCACGGTAATAAAGTCAATTTGAAAGTTGAATTTTGCAGAATTAAATCAGTAAATCACAACCACTGGTGGTAATTTAATTAGAAACCACAATTTTTATTATGATGAAAATTCACACCTCATCATTACACTTCCAAGTAATATTTATTCAATATTATGATATATTGGTAATAATATCAC
>NW_011888232.1:13706-15233 GCF_000806365.1 Fopius arisanus | reverse complement strand
ATTCGCAAATAATAAAATTCCAATGTTTTTTGTTGAATTTCAGCTTAAAATAATACGAGGCAAAAATTAAATCTTATATTTTCCACTCGATGTTTACATTCAATTAAAGAACATTTTTATTGGCGGGAATTCTGAGAAGTATGAGCTATGATGTTTATGTTTTCTCTTTTAGTCCAAACAAACTCGAATGAATAAGATCTTATATGACGACATGACTTGAGGTCTAGGGTGTTGTATCCCTTTATGACTTATGTCAGTTCCTCTCCAGAATTGGTGAGGATAAGATGAGTCTTCCGAGCGATTAAATAATAAAGTTTCTTTTAAGTCAATTTTTCGTAGTTACCCCTACCTAATCTCATCTCCTATAATTTTCAACCTGAAATTTTCTAAAAGTGTAATTGATGCCAAAAGATCCGGCAACAGTTGACCAATTAAGTGATTTGGAGTCGATTGTTTCTTTAACAACATCGTTAGCAACAAACAGCATAACTGTCTAGTGTGAGAACTCAAGAAGCAAGAGGAAGCTAATATTTAATAGTTACCATCCCACTGAATTGAGATGCAATTAGTGTAGCCTGAGTGTTGAAAATCAGAGCACTTGAACGAATTCAATTTTCCATGGTAAAATACAAGAGCAAAACTTTCCCACGCGGTAATTTGTCATAATGAAACACGTTTGACCACTGGGCCAAAAATTCACACGCTCGAGAAAAAGAGCAGATCTACAAGTTCATTGAGCCCGAGGATAAGAGTCCTGAATTAGGATGGAGTTGGAAAAAGAGAATGGAGAGGATGCTCAGTCGATGGATTATTTCTTCGGAGATAAACGTCAAAGCACGTCCTGGCACGCGAATGCGTTTCACATGCCTCAGGCTCCAAGGATACTTTGTCAGTTGCTCAACATCGAGATGCCTGATCTACACTTTGAGTCCTTGCTCACTCTTGAACATGATATCGATTTAATCTCTGCAGTATTCATACTCCAGCATTCTTGAACATAAATCACACGTGAATGATACCATGTGAACTCATTTGATAACTCAGCAGTTACTCCCCGATAGGCAACTGACGATTTGCTATTATTCAAGTGAATAACAAAAATAATATCGCATTGTTGAACAATCGAGTGCTGACATAATGTGGACATCAATTGAAAATTATTCTGCTCTTAATTGTTTTTTATCAATATGTATAGGTGAATAATATAAAATAATAATGGTGATAAATAATGAAAATATATATAAATAATAAATAAATATATAAATATAAGTATGCGTATTGATTACAAAATAAAAAATAATTGAACTGATTAATTATTTTAAGAGGAGATTTATATCAATCGAGATAATGTGAAATGATAATGATCTTGAATCATCGATTTTTCCCTGAAATATTTTTTTGGTTACATACATAATTGGAAAAACAATTTTTCAAGTTTCTACCTGATACTCGGAAGACAGGAACAAACCATCAGGGGACCATTCAGACCTACCGGTTTCACAGACTTTGAGAAATTATTGAGACCCC
>NW_011888232.1:6326-7521 GCF_000806365.1 Fopius arisanus | reverse complement strand
TTTCATATATCTAACTACCACTTTTTACAAACAATTTTCAAATTGGAAAAATTTCAATTATCATGATTGCAATTAATACTCGTACGTAATTGGTAAATATGCGAAGTTGGATCACGACTCGATTCCGGGAGGTATTCTATTTGTCTGAAGAGGTAAAAGAAATAAAAGTAAATGATAATTCTCAAGGGAGATAAAAAGTGGATGGAGGAATCGGTTTGTAAAATTGGAGCGAGGCACGCAAAAATGCCTAAAAATAGTGTGGGAAGATATTTGATGTAATTATACGTTCTGCTGTTCCTACTACAGTGGCATGGGGGGCATTTTCACTCCACAGGTAAAATATTGTCCTGACCAGTGCACAACAAATGGTACGTTTACTCCAGACAAAATCTTAGCACCTGAGATGACTAACAGGCATTCAGGTGGAGCCTGAGGCTTAGTTTTTAATAACCGTCGTACCCCGCCCAAAACTGTGGGAGTAAATATTGCGTGCCTCTGAAGAGACCATCAGCCCTTGAGAGCATATGACCCGCAAGTTTAGAGATTCAAATGGATCTCATGGAAATTTTCTGGTATCACCACGAAATATTTTTTTTTATGCTTATTTTTACATCGCTTCGAGTTGGATGAGCCTATGTGGCGATTGATCAGGACTTTTTAAAGCTGGTTAGATCTCACCGTTCTACCCGGCCAGGAATCGAACCTGGAACCTGTCCGTTGTGAGGCAACGACCTTAACCACTACGCCAGGCCACCGGGCTTACCACGAAATATCAACAACGCAATGATGGAAGAGAAAAAACAATACAATCTCATCACAGACCTATATTCTAATAAAATATTATTTAATCGCTCCTCCATAAACGTTTCATCCATTTATTAACCTAGTTTTCAGTAAAACCAATAGAAATATTTGTGACGAGTAAATCGTATCCAAAATATTAAAATTAAAAAGTCACATAATTTATGCTGAAAATATGAAAAATGCAGTTTTATGCAAAAATTCAATTCGCGTAAATAATTTGAGAGAAGGTTATAAAAGATACATAAATTTTATTTATAATTAATTTTAGGGCATCAGGTTAGTATTTTGTAATAGTTCTCAGGTGGATTTAGTGGGAAATCGTTGTGTCGATTCGAGATGAAATCAATTCGATGGTTAAAATATGAGGACCTTTGTTGGTTACCAGTGGAAG
>NW_011888232.1:0-1891 GCF_000806365.1 Fopius arisanus | reverse complement strand
TCGTGCGACGGAATTATTCGATCCCTTCGATATTGCCCTTGGCATGTACATTACAGCCTGACCATAGCACAAGCAACTAATCGATGAGCCACTGGAATATACTGTTGCAACATTTCGGTGGTCTATCAGAACACAGAGGAAAATTAATTCCGCAGCCACGGAGAGAAATATTGAATAAAAATTATGCGTCTTTAGCGTAATTCTAGATGAAAATGTGATTGCAGGAAATTTTATTTTTTAAATTAAATTAAATGAAATGAAATTTTTAATTTTTTAATTTTTTTTTATTTTATTTTACTTTTTTTTATAATTAAATTAATTTTTTTTTTACGGACCTGTCACGTAATTATTACTGAATATTTCTCTTCGTGTTGACATTAAATAATTAATTATCAATCTTTTTCGACAAGTTCGATTGAAAAAATTAGATCTCTCGGAATTCAAGACGAAAATGTAAAACATAAAAATCGATAAAGAATTATTTTCTTAGTAAATAAATTAATAATTGGGTAATATTAATTATATTTAATTACCCACAGATTAATCGCGAGTTCAACCAGTTGATAGAAATGCACCAGTCAGAATTTTGATAGGATGTCACAATGATATCACTCGAAACAAATTGAATAATTGTTAAATTTCCGTAGGTACGATCGATATTGAGGAAAATTGTCGGCAATAATGACAGTGAAAAGCTCAATCATTCGATAAATCGGAGTATATACAGCCGGTTGGTCGGTTCGTGTATATAAAGAGATTATAAACGATAGCGAAGGATAATTACATGACAGCAATCGATAACAATTTGATGAAGCAACTGGTGTCTGAAGATAGGAAGTACCGACTGATTGGTAAATTGTCAATTTTACTCCATGACGATCTCCTCGTTTGTTGAATGTCGAGATACATCTTTCAAAGATAGCTTCTGATTGTCAATTATTCTCCTGCCTCAAAGAGAACCAATACAGATGGAAGAAGTACCCGACAAACGAGGAGAATTGGTGAAGCATAAACTTGCTGGCCTTTGCGTATTCATTTCACTCTCCAGCCCCTCAAATAGGATTACAGTAATGTCTTTTGTTCAAGCTTGAAGACTGGAGGGACCATTCAATGATGGGGAACTCAATCTCAAACCTAATGGAGTGAATCTAAAAATACTTGAGCGATGTCTGAAGTGGAACCTGATTCAGCATCTCCAGTTCCTGTTACCGTTCCTGTTCCAGCAATGGTAACGATTCAACCACCACCGCAATGTCGAATGCTACGGTCACCAAGTCATGAGAGCGTTACGACGGATTTGTCCTTGTTCAGTGTATCAATAGCCAGTGATATTAAAGGAGTCAATCGTCTTGTTCCTTTCAAATCATACAGTGATGCCCAGCTGGCCGGACGTGGCCCATCACCAAATCCGGATGCTCAAGAAAATCAGAGCAACAGGTGAGATTGCCCTTCATGTTCTTTACGGAAATGTCTCTCCTGGTATCACTGGAGACAGCTTCATTGATCTAGACTACAATGCTACGAGATATGCCAATAGACTAGTTTCTCAAACAGGATTTCTCGTTAGGTCAAGAGATTCGATTGAAGAAATTCTCAAGTCTATTTACTCAATGCAATCAGATTCTAACAATTAGAGTCAATTAACTTGCCTCAGTCTTAATAGGACCAATTACTACTGATTACTCAACGAATAATCGAACAATCGACGAATCATGAATCGATTACATTGTTGCAGACCAGCGGACATACCCGAGATTCTGTGGTTTGAAGAGGAAACCGAACTGATCCGCAGTTGCGGTGCCCTCTCATCAGCTCTCGGTCTCCAAAAAAGTTTCAGTACAACGGATGTATTTCAATTATCATCTCCAGATGGATCTTGTCCACACAGATT
>NW_011888231.1:22840-24094 GCF_000806365.1 Fopius arisanus | reverse complement strand
TCCTTATCTTTCAACCATTTTCTTCCTTGAACGTCTTTTTCTTTTTTACTATCTAGAAGGGAAATTACCCCTTTCCTTGTCAATCACCTGTTTTTCTTCCTGAGCATCCTTTTCCTTTTTGCTATCTAGGTGTGGACGAGTGGGGAAAGCTGGTAGGTATATAAGCTGCGAAAATTTCCCCACAGTCACTTCCAAATTTTCCTCAGTGCTTAAGTGTTTTCAGTGTTTTTTAAAAAAACAAAAAAAAAGTTTTAAAAAATGGAATCCTCCATAATCGTCGTTTCGTTGGTAAGTGGTTTTTCTCGTGGTTTTTTTTTCTGTGTTATTTTTTTTGAAAGTGATTTTTTTGTGTTTTTATAGTGCGTTTTTTTCTCGTGGTTTTTTTTGTGTTTTTTTCGCCGTTTTTTTTTAAGTGATTTTTTTTTTTTGTTTTTTATAGTGCGTTTTTTTCTCGTGTTTTTTTTTCGGTGTTTTTTCCGCCGTTTTTTTTCACTGTCTTTTTCGTTGTTTTGTTTTTTGTTGTCGTGTTTTTTTTTTGTAGTCGTTTTTTTCGGTGCTTTTTTTTCGTGTTTTTTTTTTTTTTATATTGCGTTTTTTGTTGTCGTGTTTTTTTGCAGTCGTTTTTTTCGCTATTTTTTTTACGCGGATTTTTTTCGAAAGTGTTTTTTTTTTTCGCTGTTTTTTTTTTCGTTGTTTTGTTTTTTTATAATGCGTTTTTTTTTGTTGTCGTGTTTTTTTTTGTAGTCGTTTTTTTCGGTGTTTTTTTCGTGTATTTTCTCGCTTTTTTTTTAGTGATTTTTTTTGTAGTCGTTTTTTTCGGTGTTTTTTTTCGTGTTTTTTGTAGTCGTTTTTCGGTGCTTTTTTTCCGCGTTTTTTTTTAGTGATTTTTTTTTGTAGGCGTTTTTTTCGGTGTTTTTTTTCGTGTTTTTTGTAGTCGTTTTTCGGTGCTTTTTTTCCGCGTTTTTTTTAGTGATTTTTTTTTGTAGGCGTTTCTTTCGGTGTTTTTTTTTCGTGTTTTTTGTAGTCGTTTTTTCGGTACTTTTTTTTCCGCGTTTTTTTTTAGTGATTTTTTTTTTGTAGGCGTTTTTTTTCGTGTTTTTTTTTGTAGTCGTTTTTTTTTATCGGCGTTTTCTTTTCTCGTTGTTTTTTTTTTGCTTTTTATAGTGCGTTTTTTTCTCGTGGTTTTTTTCTCGTGGTTTTTTTCTCGTGGTTTTCTATATTAATTTTTTCTTTTTTTCAGATGGTTGCTGCAAG
>NW_011888231.1:17926-19357 GCF_000806365.1 Fopius arisanus | reverse complement strand
TTTTTTTTTTTAAAAAAATCAATGTCAGCTGAACTGACCTACTCGATCGTGTACTGAATTAAATTTAAAGATCACGTCATTTTGTTCTCTATTGACGTGACAAAAATTGGGGGCTCGTCCTAAAAAAGAAAAAGAAAAAAAAAAAACTTCAATCCTCATATTGGAGTTTCTTTTAATCCACGAACAATAATCCATATTTACTGTAAAAGTTATGAATCTAATTTTCGACAAATTAAAATGATAAAAAATTAATGAGAATAAATAAAAATATTGTTTAAATTGTTTAATGAACACTGGGTAAGGAATTTAAAGTGAAATATAATTTTTCTAACTCTTTTAAAAATAAAAATGGTTTTAAATGTCGGGAAACGATCCGCCCGCGCCGTCAACCTCAGATGAGGATAAACAAAGAACATTAAGAAGCGGTAAAATTATATCGGGGATAGTTCCAGCACCGCGCGGATATAAAAAAATAATTAATAGAACCGTCGATTCGGGTCTGGGTGATGCGAGTAAAATAGTAGAACCATCATTCGAATTAGAGAATGACAGTTTAAGCGATGCTGATCATTCGGTAACATCGGAAATAAATCAATTAGAGATATCGACATTTCGGAAGTTATATTTAAAAAATAAAAGTATAAATGAGAATAGTTCGGAAAATTTGAGTAATACACTGGATAATTCTATTAATAATTCAGTAAATTTACAAGGAAACAATCTAGATAGAATGGCTAACTTAAGCGCAAATCAGTTAATATCGTTGAAAGATGCGGTTTCTTGTATTCCCATATTTGGGGGAAAATCGGGTGAATTATTCGATTTTATTATAAATGTGCAAGAAGCGAAAGACATGCTTCCCATTGAAGCAGAAGCAAATATAACAAAGTTAATTCAAAAAAAGTGTTTGAGTCAATCCGTTAAAGATTCTTTGAGCAGTGAAAAATTCACAAAAATTAAAGATCTAATTAAAGTTTTAAAATCTATTTACACTCCAATTAAAACTGAATGGCAGCTACAAGGAGAACTAGGGTCGTTATTTCAAAAAGACGCGGATTCAGTAGTGATCTTTGCAAACAAGTTGAGGAAAAAAGGTCAGGAAATTGTTGAATTGTTCAAGGTAAAAAATCCTGAACACAACGATGACCAACTTAAAATATGTAAAGACAACGTAGATGAAAATATTAGGCGATGTTTTCTCCAGGGCTTGAAACCAGAAATTGATCAGCGCATGCCGAGATGTCTGACAATGAAAGACGCATACGATTCAGCAATCCAAATCGAACGTAAATTAATCGCAAAAAGCGAATTAAGAGGTGAAAAAATTAGAAATCATGAAGTCAGAAAATCCGATAATCAGTCAAGTATTCAAAATGCGGTTAAATTTGTGAAAAATAGTAATCAAAATCAGAGTAAAAATTTCAATTTGCG
>NW_011888231.1:0-7196 GCF_000806365.1 Fopius arisanus | reverse complement strand
GAAGTCAGAAAATCCGATAATCAGTCAAGTATTCAAAATGCGGTTAAATTTGTGAAAAATAGTAATCAAAATCAGAGTAAAAATTTCAATTTGCGCAATCCCCAGGCAGGGAATAGAGGTTTTAATCAAAATGGTCACAACTATAAAAATGCAAATAATAATCAAAATAATCGCGGTCATAATCAAAATGGTTGTCAAAATAATGAGGGTACCATCTGCCAAATTTGTAATAAGCGTGGTCACTCAGCTAAAATGTGTTTCACTCGTTTAAATAATCAAAATCTAAACAATGTCGTTTGTCAGATTTGTCAAAAACGCAATCATACCGCTAAGACGTGTTATTCTTTGAATCGCAATTCCCAAGAGAATCAGTTAAAATGTCAGTTATGTGACAGTTTTGGCCACACTGCAAATAAATGTAGAGGTGGCCCGAGTCAATCAAATAAATCGTGGAAATTAACTTGTCGATATTGCAAGCAAGAAGGACACGTTTTGGAAAATTGTCAGACTCTGGCTCAGAAAAATTCGGGAAACCAGAAGTCGTCTTTCCAATCGGGCGTGAGGAAAGATGCACCGAAACAGCGCCCAGTGACAGTGGTTCGGGAACCGGAGTCGGAAGACGACTCCCAGTAATTTCTATCCACTTTAAAAATAACGATGATATTCCATTTGTAAAAATCGGTTTTAATAAAAATGGAAACGAAATTAAATTAATGCTTGATTCAGGAGCATCACCGAATTTAATAAAAAATAAATATGTAGAAAAAAATGTAAAAATGGATAAATCAAATGTAATTGAGTTACACGGAATTTCGAAAATTCCGGTTTTAACAATAGGAAGTATAAATATGAACGTTTTAGGAAAACTGGCATTATTCCATGTCGTTCCGGATGACATGCGCATTCCTTACGCGGGATTATTAGGATCGAATTTCTTTCAAACCGCGGGGGCAAAAATTGATTTTGACAATAAAGTTCTAAAAATTAATGGGAAAGTATATCCATTTGAAAAAGTAGATCATTCTATGGAAAACGTGATGTATATAGCACCGCGTAGCGAGTCTGCGTTCTATGTCAATGTAAAAAATAATGAGATTAAGGAGGGCTATATACCACGTTTAAAAATTTGTAAAGGTGTTTACGCAGGCGATTGCCTAGTGCGTAACATCAAAGGTCGCGCCTACATGCGTATTTTCAACACGACGTATGAGGAAGTTGGAGTAAAAATACCCACCTTGTTAATACGTGAGTGTGATCAAATGCACGAACCAAATGATCAAAATGTTGTAAATAATTGGATATATTCAAATAATAAAATTACCTCAAATAGCGTAAAAAAAAATAGTAAACCACATGCAAAAAGTGGAAATTAAAGATCGTTGCGATCAAATTGAAGAATTATTAAGATTAGATCACCTCGGTCATAAGGAAAGAAATCATGTAAAAGAATTGATTAAAAAATATTCAGATCGTTTTCACATCCCTGGTGAACCTTTAGCCTCAACAAAAGTTCACCAGCATAGAATTCCGATTAAAGATAATATGCCTATTTCATCTAAACAATATCGTTTGCCTCACTCCACTAAACAGGAGGTTGAACACCAAATTGATGAATTATTCAGAACAGGAATCATTAAAGAATCGGAATCCCCATATAACAGCCCTGTTTGGGTGGTTCCGAAAAAACCTGATTCAATGGGAAATAAACGGTGGCGAGTTGTAATTGATTTCAGACAATTAAATGAAAAAACAATTACTGACGCCTATCCCCTCCCCAACATTACAGACATTCTTGATCAATTGGGAGGATCAGTGTATTTTTCAGTTTTCGATCTGGCATCCGGATACCATCAAATTGAAATGGATCCAAAGGATAGCTATAAAACTGCGTTTTCAACACCTAAAGGTCATTGGGAATTTAACCGAATGCCTTTTGGTTTGAAAAATGCGCCAGCCACTTTCCAGAGATTAATGGATACAGTGTTGTCTGGTTTACAGGGCACATCAATGTTTGTATATCTTGATGATGTCATTGTTTTTGCTAAAGATTTAAATGAACATGAAAAACGAATTAATGATTTAATGCAGCGTTTAAGAAAGGCGAATCTGCAATTGCAACCGGACAAATGCGAATTCTTGCGTCCGGAAGTTAATTATTTGGGTCATATAATTAGTGAAGAAGGTTTAAAACCTGACCCTTCAAAACTATCAGCTGTTAGGAATTTTCCAATTCCAAAAAAACAGAAAAACATTCGCTCTTTCCTTGGTTTGACAGGGTATTACAGGCGTTTTATTAAAAATTTTGCGAAAATAGCGAAACCTTTAACTCGTTTACTTGAAAATGACGTAGTGTTTGTTTGGTCCTTGGAAGCTAATAATGCTTTTGAAACCCTTAAAAATGCGTTATGTACAGCGCCAATTTTGCAGTATCCAGATTTTTCCAAACCTTTTATAATAACAACTGATGCCTCAGGAATTGCCATTGGTGCAGTTCTATCTCAGGGAGAAATCGGAAAGGATAAACCTATCGCGTATTACTCTCGAGTTTTAAGGGGCGCAGAATTGAAGTATGATACATATGAAAAAGAAGCCTTAGGTATTCTTGAAGGGGTAAAAAATTTTAGACCTTACGTTTATGGACATAAATTCACGGTAGTTACAGATCATAAACCATTAGTTTGGTTTCGAACCGCGACGGAAACAAATACACGTGTTTTAAAATGGCGATTAAAATTAGCTGAATATGAATATGATGTTCAGTACAAACCGGGGAAAATTAATTTAAATGCGGATGCGTTATCACGTAATCCGGTCGAACCGGTAAATGTCACTACTCGTGCACAAAAAAGGAGGGAAAAAGAACCTCTTGATCCTGAGTTACAGGAAATTTTTGATATATTAAATGAATCAGATCACGAAGAAATGACTGATAAAATTGATGAGATTTCATACGGTAAAATTCCGTTTTCAAGCGGTAAAATTCCAATTTTAAATGGTAAAATTCCGTTTTCAAGCGGTAAAATTCCAATTTTAAATGGTAAAAATCCGATTTCATGCGGTAAAATTCCATGTAATAAATTAGGTGATGATTCAGTTTCTAATGGTCGAAAAGTACCATTATGTGTGCCTATGCCAAAAAGAAAACGAGGCAGACCGCCTAAACGAGCAATAAGCTCTGACGGTGTAAATAATAATGATTTTGATCGTTGTAATAGTGAAATAGATGATGGTTCAAATTCAGAATCTGAACTATCTGATATGGAAAAGCATCAAAAATCGAAGTCTAACGTAACTACTTCTAAAGAATTAATCACGTATCGAAAAGATAAAGTGTTGTATTTCCTCTCAGACGAGGGTGAACCTCTTGATGAGGGTGCAAAGGAATTTAAAAAATTAAATAAATTACCTTTTATGAGAGTTACAAGCTTAGGAGGAATTTATAAACAAAAAATGGGGAAAAATTTCCATTTTGCATTAATCATTAAAGGATCTAGTGGGGAATCTAACCTCACGATTAAAAAGTATTTAACTGAAAGTTTGAATAATCTGAAAGAGATTTTAATTAGAGAAAAAATTCAATCAGTTTCAATTTCTTATTCAAAATTCGTGGATAACATTCCATGGTCAGAAATCTTAATTGCAATTGAAGACATTTTTAAAAATGAAAAAATTAAATTTATTGTATGTCTCGGTACTCTTAAATACGTACCTTTGGAAAGAAGAGACGCAATTTTTTATGAAAAACACTGCTCACCTATTGGAGGACATAAAGGTGTTTCAAAGACCTATAACAGAATTAAACATAATTACTATTGGGAAAACATGAAAAAAGATATTCAATGTAGAATTCAACAATGCGCAGAATGTCAGTTAAAGAAACTTGTTCGCGTAAAAACTAAACAACCGATGTTCATTACGGATACTCCGGGCACGGTTTTTGATAAAATTGCTATGGACATCGTCGGTCCTTTACAAAAAACTATCGGAGGAAATGAATACATTTTAACCATTCAAGACCAGTTATCAAAATTTTCTATGGCTATTCCATTACCAAATCAAAAAGCGGAGACAATTGCAGATGCGTTTATTAAGCGTTTCATTTGTATTTTTTTTTTGTATTTTTTTTTTTGTTCGCCGAAGGTATGCTTGACCGATCAAGGTCGGAATTTTATTAGCACAATGATGCAAAGAATAAGCAAAAGATTTAGAGTAAAAAAACTCCAGACAACAGCGTTCCATCCACAATCGAATGGATCGTTGGAACGATCACACCATGTATTGGGTGAATATTTAAAACAATACGCGAATAAAGACTCAGAATGGGATCAATGGATTGATCTAGCAATGTTGTCATACAACACTTGCGTTCATGAAGGCACTAAATTCACTCCATATGAATTAGTGTTTGGTAAAACCGCACGGCTTCCATCAGAAGAACCGTTGCATGAATTAGATAGATTGCCTACTTATGATAATTATATCGAAAACCTTGTAAAACGATTGACTGATACACGAAAACTGGCTTATGAGAATCTAATCGATTCAAAATATAAGTCAAAACATTATTATGATCAAACGATCAACCCCGTAAATTTTCAAGTGGGTGATAATGTTTTTTTATTGAGTGGACCTAAGCCAGGCAAGCTGGGAAATCAATATGATGGTCCTTTTAAAGTTCTAGAAGTTTTTCCAAATGGAAATGTAAAAATTTTATGCAAAAATAAAAATAAAATCGTCCATTCAAATCGTTTAAAAATTACTAAAATTTTGGAACTTAAAAAACAAGCTAGAAGGAAATTAATTAAAAAAAAAGATGATTCATCTGATACAGATTCAGACTATTTGCCATAAAAAATGTTGTCCCTTGATGAACGAATTGCAAATTTTTGACCTTTCTTATGATTTTTTTTTTTTACAGATTAAAATGATTGTCCTTAAAGTTTTGATATTAATGGTGTTGTGGAATTTTGTGTCCGCTATAATCGGTTACGATTGTGGTTCTAATTCGTTGAACGTTACCACAATTTCGTTGCTCGACATTGATGAATGCGAAATTGATGATGAGGAAACAGTAACCTCGCAAACTAATATCTTCGTTTTACAAACGAATAAATATACTCACGCAGACGTGATACAATGCAAAATTGAAATTAGTCGTACAATACACTATTGCGGCATGCACTCCCATGTCTCAATAGTGAATAATGCATATATGGAATATATTTATTCCATATCAAAAGAACAATGCCAGATAGCCCATAATCATGGCACTTTACAAGTAGGGAATACGTTGATCGATAGACTTCAACCTAATGCAACAACAACTCGAAGTATTACTTTGGCTGGCAAAGCAACAAATAGTGGGTCTTGTCACGGTACTGATTATTCGGACCCGTTCGATTCGTATGAGGATGTTGTTGTAATGGGTGTCGTGCGAATTTCATTAAGATCATTAACCGCAAGAGTGAATGTAGACAATAGTAAAATTTATCTACCTTCAGGTCATTCATATAATTTGAGAGATGGTAGATGCATTGATGCTGAAGGAGGGTATACATTCTGGGAACCTTTGCCTTCATCACCTTGGTGTAATGAACATTTCTTTAGTTCAATTTATAAGGGCATAGCCCACAAAACTGTCGCCAAAAACGACATTTTATACACAGTCGATCTAAAAGACACTAGCTTCACGTTGACGAAACAAGGTAGTGATTTTACTTGCGGTTTAGTTTTGTTTCGAACTGAACACCCTAAACTTTTTATAATAGAAGCAAATGATGTTGCACCGTTGACTAGAAATATTGCAGTAGAGATAAATACGGATAATATGGACTTATTCATGTATGTTAATGCTAAATTTATATACGTCGAACGATTTATTAGAACTCAATTAAAAAATTTGTATAAAAATGTAATGCACCACCATTGTAAACTGGAACGAGAAGTTTTACGTAATAGTTTATCCATCGCGTCGATTATGCCAGATGGATTCGCATATAGATATATGAAAGGTCCAGGGTATATGGCGGTGTTAGCAGGAGAAGTTATACATATCGTCGAATGTATCCCAAAAGAATTAAAGGTTAGGAAAACAGAAGAATGTTATAATCGTTTACCAATAATGCAGGGAAATGAAACGGCATTTTTAACAGCGAGAACACATATCGTAGTGACACAAGCAACACAAATTCTATGTAATTCACCACTATTACAATATTATCGTTTGGGCAATACGTGGTTTAAATTGATGCCACAACCAGTTGAAGCTCTTCCTCCAAACCAAATCAAACCGAATGCGAAAATTACCTGGAAATACCAGAACCCGAAACACTTGGCCACCAGCGGTATCTATTCGGAGACGGACCTCGAGAAGATGCGAGACAGAATTATGTTCCCGATGGAATACACAGCAGTATTAAACAAAATTGCACAAAGGGTAGCAAGCAATGGAACGCAATATGCTTCACCCTCAATGTTTAATATGTTCGACGAAAACGCATTAGAGAAATTGGCCGAAAACGCGTGGGAAAAAACGTGGGGCCGTTTTATCAAATTCGGCTCAATAAGCGCTGGTTTTATCGGAATCTTCATGGTCATCAGAATCTTCAAACTCCTGGTAGACACATTAATCCATGGATACACTCTTCATTTGGTGTACGGATGGTCCATTCACCTTCTTGGAGCAATTTGGGACTCCGTAACAAATCTGCTGTTACACATAGCAAGATCTCAAAGTGGCTATACACGCACGGAAGATCGGGATATTGAAATTGCGACATTCCCGTCTGCACCTATAAATGAGGCAAAACCATTATATCCAGACATTCGGGAAAATAAGGGGGAACAACTGGTCCAACAAGGCCCGAAGGACAACTTTGTGTAGAAAGAATTACATGGTAAACAACACTCCAAACTACTACAACTCCACACACTGACTGCCGCGAGGAAGGGGCCA
This sequence comes from Fopius arisanus, assembly GCF_000806365.1. Classification (NCBI taxonomy): domain Eukaryota; kingdom Metazoa; phylum Arthropoda; class Insecta; order Hymenoptera; family Braconidae; genus Fopius; species Fopius arisanus. The sequence goes on along the minus strand of NW_011888231.1, from coordinate 241 downwards.
ATCAACACCGGATCAATATCGAATCTACACATATTGTAATCCAAAAATAATTTAAGAATTTTCTTTGTATGTAATGTTTTTTTATTATTATTTTAGCGTCGTTCTCGTTTTTTTTTTTTCACTCGTACTTCCGTCTAACGGCGGGGGTGTGACATCCGTCGAAAATGTTGACTTTATTTTTTTTTTCTCTTTTAAGAAATATATTAAATAATGAAGGAAATGGAAAAACCTTAAACTTGAA
>NW_011888230.1:11390-13474 GCF_000806365.1 Fopius arisanus | reverse complement strand
TAGCAGAGAATAATATGTTTCATCCCAGAACTAAACATATTGATATACGTTATCATGCGATTCGTCAGAGGATCAAGTCAGGGATCGTCAAGTTGCAGCACGTGCCTACTGAGAAGATGATAGCCGATGTGATGACCAAGCCATTAGCTCCAATGAAACATCATTTCTGCATTAAAAGGGTTGGCTTGGACGTGTGTTGATTTAAGCCATATTAATCAAGTTTGTTTGTTGCAGATGGTATGTTGTTAGGTCAAATCCCATCGTTCAAGGGAGTTCGGTTTGGAAAGGCGTGTTGAAATATGGTTGTGAGATTAGTCAAATCTTCACGCCCTATTGACGTCACGATCAAATGCCACTCACATATTACCTAGAGTATTCCTTCTTCCTATCCACGGACGCCTAGTCAACAATAAAGGTGATATTCTGCAATAAGCTAGAGAACTTTCTCAGTAGACAAACTTGACAAATCTTTGAAAGAATATTCAGAGGATTAATCAATTAATTTGTTCATTTTTAAACAAAAGTATGTAACGTTTGTTGGCAGCTTTTTTTAGGATATAGCTAAGCTATGCATATCAAAGTATACATAGATAATAATCAATACATAATACATAATATATAATATATATAATCATCTTTTCTTTCTTGCTTCTCTTTCTTAATAATCTTACATTTCTTTTATAATCTTTTTTAAAATTTTTGCATATCATTTGATGTTCGGAATTTTTTTTTATATCAAAAGTTAACACCCCATATATGTAGGATGATACAATAATAACACATAAAATTGTCATCAAAATCACAGTCAATTCCAGTACAAGACTCCTGTGCCCAACTAAGATATTTCTCGCATCTTATCCAATCTTCATCTTTACTCGTTTATGAGATAAATGTACAATTGTCGCAAATTTCGGTTTGAACTTATTACAGTTTAGCACTTTACTACTAAAATGAATTCTGAATAATTCAAGGTTAAATCTGGTAAATGATCGAAACCAGTTTTAACATTGAAAAACATTTGAATTGTATAAATATATAGCATCAAACGAAAAAAAATTTCTTTTTCATTTTTTCAAGTACTTTGTTGTCTCCCAAATTGAACTATCAATACATTCGAATATATTCGAGTATTGATTGGAAATTCCCTTTTTATCATCTTTCGGACAATGAAAACTAAAAAACGAGAAAAATTGAATTGAGTTTTTTTAGTTTGCTACAAGTGCCCCATTGTGCCCCTAGCCCCAGTATATTGGAGCCGCGAATTAACCATTTCAGGATTAAAAAATTAGTCGAAAAGAAGAGATTTGGGCATGATGAATGTTTCTTAGGTACCCTGTTGTGCCCCGGCCTCCCCTATATTTTTTAAATTTTCAGATCATTTTGCAAATTTTCCTTCTTCTTAAAAATTGCCTGTTTTCTCAGTATTGTGTAGTTTTTTTTGTGAATAAAACGACAATTCAATAAAATCTCCTCGGATACAGGACCTTCTCCTCCCTATTTTTTAATATATAATACATATATGAGCTCCATCTAAAAATGTCTTTTTGATAACCTGCCCCACACACTAGATTCCTTCATGCAAAACTCTCAGACCATTGGTTAAACTACCATTCAATAAAATATCCCTGTATATAAAATGCCCCCCCCCCCTTCGCCCTTCCTCCCGCCGTTCTGTGGCCCGTCTAATTGCCTCAAGTAAAAAATATGTATATGTAAATAATTATACGTGGCGTCCGACATTTTGAGCCGAAATATGTCTCAGATATACGTTACATATATGCCGAATATTTGTGAGTGATATATACGTATATATATGTATATGCTCACATATATTCCGCATAATTGACATATATTTCGCATATATATCATTTTTCGAACGGTATCCCCCCATAGAAAATACTCTCTTCGCATTCATAAAACCATCATTCAAATCCTACCCACGTATGTAAAACCTACCCCTCCCCCTATATCTATATCTATATATAAAAATATATGCCATATAATGTATATATAATATTCTGTACAATTATAGAGGCGCGTCTCACTACCTACGGTAATCCTTTGCTAACTATCTCACTCATCTA
>NW_011888230.1:8873-10633 GCF_000806365.1 Fopius arisanus | reverse complement strand
GGGGGGGGATGATACATGACCGTAGGGATAACCGGGGGTGGTGAAGAGGAATCTCCTATATATAGTAATATTATTAAATGGTGGTATTATCAAAGGAGAACCGATATCGGATACGGGAGTTTATACATGGAGCAGCATATAAGAAGGGCAGATTTACGTTGGAAGTTATATTTTTTATGCCTAAAAACCAAAACAAATTTTCTTGTAAAAACCTTACGTCAAGGGAATGTTTTGTTTAGTGGTTACTCAAAAATGGGATTTTCAAAGGATATTTGCAATGAGAGAGAGAGAGAGAGAGAGACAGAGAAAGAGTCAAATCAAGAACGCCGAATTACTAATGGTAGTACGCAAATAGATTTTTTTATAAGAAAAAAAAAGCTATGGAAAGTTGTGAATTGTATGAAAATTGGATAATAATTCTTTATGAGACAAGACTTCAATGAAATCGATCAGATGTCAAGTATATCTCCATGGTAGATATTAAGTTTATTATCATCTTTCTTACGAAACAATCATTAGCGGACCCTCTCCGATTAGGAATCATGTTCTCCTAGCTTTGTTCCCTTCTTCATTATGAGTATGATGTGTATCCCTTTTTTTTTAGCACAAAAACGATTTTTCTACGCACATCTCAACTTATAACGTTTTTATTCAGAGCTTTCACCCCATTTCGTCATTTTTAGGAAATAATTATTGCATGAGAATTATAGCTGTTGTAATTATTCCATTCTTTGAGAAATAAAAAAAAATGAGTAATTTAAAACGCAAATTCAATTATTTTTGACTGAGTAATGATAAAAAAAAAGTACTGTTCCGAATTTATGCGAATTACAGATACATGACTATGTTTCACGATTCATTCCATTGAAAAATGTGGCAATTTTTATATTCGGTTTGTTAGGCAAGTACATGACAAGTATTGGAAAATAACTAAAATAATTTTCCATCTCTATTATAATTTCTTCTACATAATAACCCATATAATTTTTCCCCATAATTATGCTCATTTAGATAATGATGTATAGTGATATTCATCAGATAATTGTATCTATAGAACCATTCAATAATATATTGGTGTGTTAGTTCAGAACATGTATGAATTATCCGTTTTTCCGTTAGAATTCTTGGTGCAGTTCGAGAGAATTGAATATTGTACGAAGTCATAATGGAAAACATGCAGCGCCACCATTTCGATGCTATAGCAACCTTAAATTACACGTGGTCGGTAAGCCATGGCGGTAATTTCCTCTATACCGACGCTGTTTGACCGACCGTACTGGTCGTGTAGAGAGCCATTCTGTGTAGGCTTGTGTCGTGTAGGGTCGTGCTACCAAGTTTATTCCCACCGTGTAGACTTGCGAGCGGTGTAGTGCTGTGATTGTACGAACGACGCTCCCTTGTCACTCGACTAACAACGTGTCGACTCGTACTCCATTTCCCCTATTGGATCTTGGTGAAGGAACATCTTTACAATCAAACTTCTTTACTGATTATGAGCTCTTAACCTCATCTGAATATTTGCTTGACATTTCTCCTTCCACGACCAAATTAGTCTAAGTATTACCATGTTACTTTTGTTGATCCCTTTTTCCACTTATTTTTTTATGTCGTTGGCATTTTGACTAGCAAATTAACGTATTCTCAAATTCAAATAATCCATGGTCGTGACAGATACTTATTTTTTTCTAATTCATTTTTTTTCAGGGAAATTATTGGGATTGTTCATCTCGTGAAGGCACCAGAGCTCGTCAAATGCAAGA